>NC_056727.1:1020757048-1020788959 GCF_019279795.1 Protopterus annectens
GTTAGTTTTGATTTGCTTATTTCTTAGAGGGGCTAGGGAGTTGAGAGTATTTAGGAAGATGGAATTGAAATGTTCAACAGCATTGTCAAGTGGGAGAATATTTAGAGGTTGCCAGTTGATTTGTTTGAAGATGTTAGAGAAAATTAAGGGGTTAAAGTTACTGAGGTTACGAGTTTGAATGTAGAGGTGTTGGTGTTGGGTGGAGCTGTTTGATCAATGGATGAAGGCAGGGAGATGGTCACTGAAGGTGTAAGGGATAGTGCCACTGAGAGTGATTTTGTTTGGATGGGAAACTAGAATGCAGTCTAAGACGGACCCTGGGGGGTGTTTTTTGTTAGGGCGAGTAGTTGATGAGATTACTTGGGTGAAGTTTAGAAGGTTAATGGAAAGTGAGGGTGATGGTGAGTTGATTTTATTCCAGTCGATATTGACATCGCCAAGAATATATGTTTCATATTTTATTTGAGTTGAGGACCAGTACAGGATATCTTCAAGGGTGGAGATATTGTTGCCTGGGGAGATATATAAGGATATGAAACAGATATTCTTGTGTTTATTTAATCGGAGAAGGCTAGCTGTGATTTCGGAGTTTGTGAAATTAGAGGTAGGAATTTGAAGGGGTATTAGAGAGAGATGATTAGAGTAAATTATGACAGAGCCACCACCTTTTTGTTTAAACGGTCACTTCTGAGGATGTGGTAACCAGGAGGTAATATTTCAGAGTCAGTGGTATGGGGTTTTAGCCAGGTTTCAGAGATGGCTAGGATGCCTGGTTTATTGTGATTAATCCAAGCTTGCAGATAGTGACATTTATTGTTAAGGCTCTGGGCATTGATAGTGAAGATTTTCAGAGTGTTAAGGGGGAAAGTGGGAGGGGGAAAGGAAGGGTGGGGAGTGTTATTTGTTGTAGGAGAGGAGGAGGATGGAGGGATAGAGTAGTTTGCACTGGGACAAGGGTCAGGGTTAGGATGAATGTCTCCAGATAAGGCTAGGACATTGCAGGTGATCAGTTTTGGACTGTAAGGTTTGTATAGTAGGTATTTGTTAGGGTTTAGCAGGGGTTTCAGAGAGAGAGTTTTAGTTGAGGTAGAGAATAGTTTGGGATGAAAAAGGTGTAACAGGTTAGGTGGAATAAGGGAGGAGCATATGGAGTGAAAGTGAGAGAGTTTGAGAGGTAGTAGTTGGGGGTTAGGGGTAGTTTGAGTAGGACATAGGAGAGGAGGAGCTTTATGGGAGTATGAAGTAGCATGATGAAGAGTTATTAATAAGATGAGAAGGGAGCAGGAGAGTTGAATAGTTAAGGGGGGTTCGTAGGGCATGTTAGGATAAGGTAGGGTAATATACAGACAGGAGAAGAATAATGATGTATGTTAGTTGAGAAGGGAAAGGTCAGAAGTGAATGGAGGGAGTTAGATATTGAAGAATAGGATAAAGGGAAACAAAGTGTGCAGGGGTAGGAAGAGAGTAGGGGGAGGATTATCAGTGGGAGTGGAAAATGAGGTGGGTTTTTTCTTGATTAGAGAAAAGGGGGAGGAGTAAGTGGGAGAGGACTGTGATTGGGTAGTAGGTTGGGTAGGTGGAGCTTGTTAAGTATATGTGTAGATGTGCTAGGGGCGGGTGGGAATTGGGGGCAGGGTAGGGGAGCGGAGTGAGCCCAAAGGGCGAACGGAGCGGGTTTGGACAAGAGAGTAGACTGCTGAGGAAGACAATCAGTAAAGTGTGACAATGCAGCAGGTAAGTCTGAGAGTGGGAGAGTGTATAAGAAAGTTAAGAGACGAGTAAGGAGAGAGCCAGGATATTAGAGGAGTAGAGGGTGATTAAGGATACCTTAGGACAAAGGAGAAATGGTGAAAGAGTAAGTCTATAGAAAAGTGGGAACAGAGTTAAGGAGGTACGGTTAACAATAGGATAGGAAATTAATATACAGTGGCTTGTGATGAGATGCCACCTAGTGGCCAATCACTTTATTGCAGCAGGTAGGTCACCTAGAGGGGGAGGCAGGTTAAGGGAGAAGGGTGGGGATGAGCCAGATAGTGATAGAGAGTATATAAGCTGGAAGAAGGACAATTATACAAAATGATAGATGTTCAGTAGGGGGGGGATTGGCTGCTGGCTAACCTAACTGGGAAGCTTGCCTAACCTAGCAGAGTCTTACAAATTCATATCATTGCTATTTGCTCTTAGCTGTAACAATACATACTTCCACTGTCTTTTAGAGAGAAAAGGTCTCTCAGGGAGCTGGTAGGTTAATTATTTAGTTTGAAATAATGTTCTGAGGTGTCCAGCAGGGTTAATTCAGGTGTTTGGTGCAGGGACAACAGGAACAGAAGGCTGGTAATATACAGGAAGAGAGAAAAAGGTGGTGAGGCAGACAGTACTCAAAACTATAGACCAGGTAAAGACATTTCACAGACACGGTTGCATGTGTTGTTGTAGTAAAAAGTACTCTGCTAGTATAACAAATCTCTAAAGATTACAATATAATCCAGGTGCTATTGAGAATTTAAAACTACTCATAACACATTCAGATAGTTGGGATAAAAAAGAAGCTGCATTTGCTAGATTAGATGAGATAATCCATTAACAAAACAAGAATTACTTAATGTATCAGTACTTCTGAGAACTCTAACACCTATATATTACACAGTCAGCTAGCTAGGAAATAGGAGCTGCATTTAAAAAATAATAATATACTTTCAAACAATGTTTATTAGGGTATTGAGCATTATATTGGGTGTTTAGGTAAACCTCAGCGCTAGAGAATGGTAGAACCAAGATATGTTGTCTGGTTCACAACAGTGGAGCCAGTTATTTCATAACATCGTGCACTATAAGGGAACAGCGTAATGCTGTAAAAACGGTAAGTGTAAGGGTAATTTTAACTCAACAAATTGTAGAAGGGTTTTATCAACTCTACACATAGGCTGAGCTTATACTGCACTGTGTACTTTAGTGCAGTGATAAGATAAGTAAATCAATGTCGCACATAGGAATTCTGTATAAATATATATCTATAAAAGCTTTATAGTGGTAATACAGGGTTACTACAAGGCTAGTGAAACATTAGGGATAGCAGTAGCAGTATAATTCGCTCCGCTCATGATCGCTGAATGTGTGCATTACCACAGCACTTGAGCCGCTAAAAATAGCCCCACGAGCACCACGCTTACAATGCATACCTACTATTACCTATTGTATTTATGTACACCTTCTCAGAACACTATCACAATTTTCAAAGGAAATGTCTGACACAGGCATATTAATTAAAAAGTACCAACAGGGAGGAATACTATATGTGCTAAACATAAAGTCAATAAAACTGAACACATAAAAGAACAAACAGTATTTATACAACCATGTGATATACGTGTTGTGGAAAGTATATTCTGCATCCCAACCACCTACTTGGGCAGCCATGATATATACACCTTGGAAATTTTAAGTGAAGATTCTGTTTGTCATACAAGTGATGTAGTAAAACATGTAAGAAGAAGACCAAGTTTTGCTGCACTTTGCAGCTGTTCCAAATGATTTTCCAACTATAGATTTCATAATTGCATGCCAGATCCATTTATAAATATAGTCATAAACATTTTAGGGCATAAGTCTGAATAGTAGGTATGCATCAGTACTGCAACACATCTAGTATCCTTTTTGAATTTCCTTTCTTTAGATATTGACATTAACAAAGAACATGCTGTAATAGGGTAATATGCCAGCATATCCACCACCATGGTAGAAAACAGCTACCGACAAAATTGTGCATATAAGTGGAGTAAAACATGTTATCCCATTGTAATTAAAATGTAAGAATAAAATACATTAAGATAAAGGGAACCTTACTGTGTTGTAGGAAATATAAGCATTATGCAAACACTTATGATTCAAATTCCATTAAATCTGCAGTTATGTAACATGGACTAAAAAGGAGTGAATATGAAGCATTTTGACGTTTAAAAGGGCACACCATTTCAGACACATCTTGGTGTGAAGGACCCATTACTGTAGTTTAGAAATTCTGAGCTACAAAAGGTTGAGTAATGCACATGAAGCACTTTATTAGAATCACACCATCACAAGATATGTAAGGCAATTAAATGTTGTATTATTTATGCTTTGCCAATACCTACTGTAAGACCATACCCTGTCTAGAGTGGGCTATGCCAATCAATCCTAGGGTGAATCGGTGAATGCAGATCCAATGATCCAGGTCATGTTTAAATTGCACAGGGACAGTCTGTTTTTTGTTGTGGGGGAGGTGTTGCATGATGAATCTGTCTCGCTATGTTTTATTTATCCCTAATTTTGGTACCGGCAGGACTACCTGATTTGTGAAAATACAAGAGATCTAGGACAACTGGGTCCCTAATGTCAAAGAAGGCAAGGCATACATTTCCCCTGAGGAGTACATAAAATACTGAATGAAGGCATAGTGCTTACAGTCTTTTCTGGTAGCTCAGAGATTTTCAGCCTGTGATCTTCTTAGTTTGGAACCTCTGGGGTCTTTCTAGCTGTTTGCCATGTCCAGTGAGGTACTTCTTAAAGAGGGTGTTGAATATAAGAGGACAATGACCTCTTTAGAAGTGGATGGTACTTCTTTGGCAAGTAATTGAACCAAATAAAAGGACTTCCTGACTGCTATCATTACATAATGATTAAATGAGAGGGAATTATCAACCTAAGATACAAGGTCTCTAACAACATTTTCATCTTAGAGCAGAATATAGATTATGTTGTCTGCTGGGCTGAGGTTTCCCTACCAAATCTGACACGATTGCACTTTTTAGGATTTAACTTGAACCTGTTTTTAGAACATCAGGTATTAAAAGAGTATAAGATCTTGTTCAAGGGTCTGGGTGACAATAACTCCATGTCTGCAGTCATCTGCAAACGTGATTAGCCAGAAGGACTGCTTCATGGTCTATAGATCAGAAAAGTAAAGCTGAAAAGATGATGTCCCAGCACTGAGCCCTGTGGGAGACCAGAGGTCAGCCTCACACTTTCTGATAAGGCTTCTGCTGCCTGCACTATATGGGTTCTGTATTTTAGACAATTTGCTCTCCATCATACAGTATTGCTAACTATACTAGTATGGGTAATGGTATCAACTGCCTTGACCATGTCAAGGTACATAAATGAAGTGGACATCCTGATCAGTGCTGACATCCTCTGTCACCCTTTTGAAGAAGTAAAACAAATTCATTAGACAGCATCGACAACTGACAAAGCTAAACTGCTTCAGTTCTGATCTGTTGAGTTTTTTGATATCAAAGTTTATCAGGTCAGTTATAATATGTTTCATGCCTTGGTAAATTAGATCTGTCAGGCTGATGGGTCTATAATTCCAAGAGTCAGTGGTGGAGCCAAATCTCTGGGGCAAAGCATGTCTAAACTCAGGTTTAAGAAATCCCCCTGACAGAGTCTATTCGGTACTCTTTATTAAAAAGTCAGGTATATTATAAGGTTCCATGGAGAAAGTATTTTTTGTCTTGGAAAATGCCTTCAGTACATATTTAGTGATGACTGGGGGTTCAGAGATGCATGGGTAAGTGAGCATTGGAAAGTTGTCTTTGGCCATAAACTTTGCACTGGATTTGTTTGGTAGTATGATAATAATTTATTTTATTTTATTTATTTATTTTATTTTACATTTGTTAACCGGGCTAGTCTGGCTGGATACATGTCCATTTTCAGCAGAGGCCCGAGGAGAAAAGCTCCACTAAAATACTATAATTTTACAGTTTAAAAAAGATACAGTTAGTAAAAATATTAAATGAAAAAAATAGCAATAACAATCGATCAAACAGTAACACAAGCAAAGTCCTAACAAAAAGAAAAGTAAGGTAAAATAGATTGTACAGTATTGCTAGGCTTGTGTGGACTAATAGAAGTGTGTATTCTACAGAGGGTGAGGAGGAAAGCTCATTTATCATACAAGAGAGTTTACAATTTAACGGGCACACTAGAAAGGGAGAGAAACAAAGCTTGGGTAAATGCAAGATAGAATTAAGTATACAAGTTAGTTGAGAGAGCAAGTAGTGTATAAGTTATCAGTCAGGATTTGTGCAAGGGCATAGCCAGTGATTTTGTAAGTGATTTCTAATCTGTTTTTTGAATAGGTAACATGAGGCTAGTGAGGTCAGTCCAGTGGGAAGTTTGTTCCATTGTGATCCGATATTGTTTGCAAATAAGGAGTCTCCTGCTTTATTGTGGGATTTTATAGTAGCTACTAGGAGTTTGTTGGCTGAGCAGTGAAGTGAGATTTGTATAAGGTGTGATAAGATTGTTAAGTATAGGTATGTTGGAGGGGTAATGTAGAATTTTAAAAGTGAGGACTAATTGTTGCAGGAGTATAAGATTTGGAAGTTCTAGCCAGTTGAGTTTCTTTAAGTTATGACAGTGATGAGTACGGAATGGAGAGCCGGTAGCAAATCTGGCAATGCTATGGTAAGCTAAGTTAAGTTTCTGAAGGTTAGCTTTAGAAATGTTAATAAAGGAGGAGGAGGCATACAGTAGTGTGGAGATGAGGTGAGTTTGGGCAAGAGATACTCGGGATGTGGCGGTAAGAAAGGGCTTAAGTCTGTAAAGGGCTCCTATCTTTTTATTTACTGTCTTGATAGTTAAATCAATGTGATAGTCAAAGTTAAGCTGATTGTCTATGGTGACACCTAGCAGTTTTGTGCTATAGTCGGGTTTGATGATAGTGCCATTGCTGGACACAATGGAAAAGGTGATTGGGATAGATTTAAGGGTTGGGGTGAAGAGTAGAAGTTTGGTTTTCTTGGGATTAAGGAGGAGACAGATATGTTGAAACCATTTTTCTGCTGCTGTGAAAACCAATTGGGTAGAGGAGTGGTGTTCAGCAGGGGATGAAGCAGAGCAGATGAGAGTGGAATCATCAGCATATTGTATACAGGTGGATTTAGGGAGGGAGGTGGGTAGGTTGTTTATAAATATAGAGAAAAGTAGGGGACCTAAGATGGACCCTTGAGGGACACCTATTGTAACTGGGAGTAGAGAAGATAGATGGCTGTCCCATAGGACTGCTTGTTTTCGATTTGTCAAGTAAGAATCAAACCACTGTAGTGCTAGTGGGTCAAGTGACAGGGATTCTAGAGTGTGGAGTAGAAGTTGATGGTTAACCATGTCAAATGCCTTCGATAGGTCTAAGAAAAGTGCGGAGCAGAACAGGTTGTTGTTTCGATGTTTGTTTATTGTGTCAGTGAAGGAGAGAAGGGCAGTAGATGTACTGTGGTAGGGCCTAAACCCATGTTGTGAGTCTACAAGTAAGTTGTTACTCAAGAGATGTTGTAAGAGTTGCTGGTGTATGCAGCGTTCCATTATTTTGGATAGAGGGGATAGAAGGGCAATAGGCCGAAAGTTTGAGAGTTCGTTAGAATTACCTCCTTTGTGAAGGGGAATGATGTGGGAGATTTTCCAACAGGAGGGGAGTTTGGATTCAGTTATTGTTCTATTTATTAAGATGGAGATAGGATAGGCAAGTTCAGTTGCAGCTAGTTGAAGATATTCAGCTGGTAGTTTGTCGGCTGAAGGGGTGCAAGGTTTGAGTTTAGATAATAATTTGCGTATATAGGTAGTGGAGACAGTATGGAACTTTAGTATGGGGGTGCTGTTAGGGGTAGTGGTTTTTGGGAGGGATATGGGGGGTGTCATGGTGTTAGCCAGAGGTGACTGTTTGAGAGAAGAAGTCATTGAAAGTGTTGGCTATTATGTTGGGTTGGCTTTGAGCTAGGCTAGCTGGGGTAGGGGTTTTGGTATTCCCTGGATGGAGTAGTTTGTTCATACATGACCAAAATTGTTTTGGGTTTTGGTTTTGGTTTTGTTGGTATTTAAAGTGATAGTTCTTTTATCCAGATAGATAAGTTTTTAGTTGAGTTTCTTAGGTGCTTAAAATTCTGGTGATCAGTAGGGTTTTGTGGATCTCCATTTAGTCCATTATTTATTTCTAGCTCATATTTTGTTTAGTAGTTTTTGAGAGCCATGGGGCAGCCTTGGAGCTTAATCTAATTAAGCGTGGTGGGGCATGATGGTGTAGAATTTGTAGAAAGGTATTGTTAAAATGGGTTACTGCTTCATCTATAGGGAGGTATTTTAGAGTTGACCAGTTATACTCATTGAGTTCACTTTGAAAGGATGCTAGGTTGAAATTTGTTTTGTTGTGTATGGTATGGTAGGTAGCTTGCTTGGTAATGTTATATTTTGTTTACAGATGAAGGTCAGGAGATGGTCACTAATATTGTCAGGAGTATTCCTGTTTTGTAGGAGAGGGTTGTTGTTAATTAGTATCCAATCTAGAATGGTTTGTTTGTGGGTTGATTTGTGTAATCTAGTCAGGAGTTAATGGTTTGATGAAAGTTAAAGAGATTAATGTGAATGGAGGGTTTGGGAGATATGCAGGAGTTCCAGTCAATATTAAAGTCCCTAGGATTATGGTTTCTTGTGGAAAGTTGCGGAGACCCAGCTTAGGATATTTTCTAGTGTGTTGATGTTGTTGCCTGGAGGGATGTAAGAACATATGATATAAATAGCCTTAGTTTTATTAACTTGGAGCTTGGTACAGAGCATTTCAGCATTAGTTATGGAGGGCAAGGTGTCTACTGAGGTTACCTGCAGGTGGGATTTGTATAGAAGGGCCACTCCTCCGCCCTTTTTATTGAGACGATCTTTTCTTAAGGTGTTATAGCCTGGGGGAGTAAATTCATTGTCTTTGGTACTAGGTTTGAGCCATGTTTCAGTGAGACAGAGAATGTCAAAGGCATAGAAATCAATTAAGGCATGGAGTTGTGTGATTTTGTTATTGATGCTACGAATATTTAGGTGAGCAATACAGAGTGAGTCAGGGGAGAAAGGTGAGGTAGAACAGTTAGTAGTTAGATTGGAGTGGGTGTGGTTGATGAGAGTATTGGGGCCAGGGTTGGGGTGGATGTCACCGTGTATCAGTAATAGTGTTTGTGGGACTAGAGATACATTTAGGTTTTTGAAGGGTACAAGGTAGAAACGTTTGGAGGTTAGGAGTCTGAAGTGGTGAATTTTGTGGTAGAGAGGGGGAAGGTAGGGGGAGGTTGATAGTATATTAATATGAGATAGTTTAAGTAGGGGAGGTGTAGAAGTGGTGTGTTTGGCTAATACAGGACGTTGACTGAGTATGAGATATTCATAGGAGGTAAGAGTGTGGTAATAGAGAAGGATATTAAGGAGAAGAAATGAAAGGATAATATTCAGGTTTAAAGTCATGTTACTAGTGGGATGTGTTAAGTAACAGTAGGATTGAGTGGTATTAGTAGTAAAGTGAGGTGATGATAGAGGAGAGTGGGTGTGGTTGTAGGAGTAGGAGTAAGGTATCAATAGGTGAAGAGTACAAGAAATGTGATAGGAGGTTAGATTATTGGGGGAGTGTCTTAGCAACTATAAAGGTAGGGCCTCTGGGGGTGGGTGGGAATTGGGGGTAGGGTGGGGAGCGGAGTGAGCGTAGCGAACGGAGCGGGGAAGAGCAAGTGAAAGATCAGTTGCAGAAAACAGAGAGAAGCAGGACAACAGGTAAGGGTGGCCTCTTAGAGTAGGAAAGTTCTGGAGACTATATGGTGTGTGGGGGGTAGGAGATAGTAGAGGAGTAAGGCGTGAGGGAAGTAGTACAAGGCAGAGGTCAGAGTATGGGCTGGAAATGTCAATGTAAGTTATAGTACAATAGCCAAAAAAAAACTGGTTATAGGGTCAGTAGTGTGAAGGGTGCCACCTAGTGGCAAGGGCCGGAAGGAGAACAGACAGAGCAAGCAGGGAGTTTGCCAAAAAAATGCTCAGGGTAGAGAGAGAGGATAAAGGCCGAGGAGAGGAGGGAAGGGGAAAGGATTTAAAGATAGACTTTAGGGGGGGGCTGCTGATAAGCCTGGTAGGGGAGCAAATATACCCTGGACAGTAGTGTTAAGCAGTACAAGAGTAGGACATACTTCCAAAAAAGGTCAACTCTGGGAAGCCAGTCTTATGAGGGCAAATGTAAAATCCTATTCAGGAAAAGATGCTTAAAATGATGTCCTCGGGGCTTCTTTGGCAAGGGAAGGACAGGAACCCAGGTGTATAGTCTGATAGGGTTATAGGTAGAGAGAGAAAAGAAGGGGAAAAAAACAAATTAGTCAATGCAGTATGTATCACTTAGCTAGTTAATATGCCTTGTAACAAAGAACAGGTCAGTACATAGTCTTATTAAGACACATTGCAATTAGGTGGTTAAGTTAGTCTGCTAAGAGAAAACACACTAGGGATTACCAAAAAACAACCTTGTATCAGTTATAAGTTAAGGTATCAAGTAAGCAAGCTAGATCTACCACACTGTTTAAATAGGTCCAACTCTACACTATGAGTTACAAGCAATCACCAGCTTACAAAGAAATGGCAGGACACAACATTCACAGCCTTGCATCTATAACTAATTATAACAGGATCCCAAGGGGGGATACAAGCTAGAAATATAGCGTAGATTAAATGTGTCTTGGTTAAAAAAATACCAAACTTTGTGTGCATCTGTGCACAGAGCTAGTAGGCAAATTTGTCAATAGCAAAAAACAAGGGAAGCAGTATTGAAAAATTACCAGTAATAGACACTTGAATCTTGCAACAAGGTCTTAAAAACAGCTGTAGTTTCCTAAGAACGCCAGCCAGAAGTTGTGGGAGACCACGTGGAGGCTGATTGTAGGCAAGGAACGCTGCAGCAGGAGAACGCTAATACAGAGAGGTTACCGCTGCTAAGAATAACTAGTTAAAAGGCGCCTTAGGCGCTATACAATCCAAAATAATCAGGCCAGGCGAGAGCGGGAAGCAGAACGCTACCGCTGTGGATGTTTGTCCTAACAGAGTCTACCAAGCATGATCCCTGCTAGGTAAATGTAGTTTAGGTGCAGCACCATCAATTAAAACAGGCTTAGAAGAGAGCGGAAGCCAAACGCTTCCTCTGTGGCCGTTTGTTCTGGCAGAAGCAGCACTAAACACAGATTGGCTTCAGCTTTAGAAAATATACAATTGCGGTGCAAGTAAACATCAAAGGCTTGTAAGCGTTATTAGGACAGTAGTATGCGGTGGTTACAGGGAGCGGTGAAAGTATATGCTACAATTAAGGTTAATTGCCTAAAAGTCAAAATAGGACATAGGCACAGGTACCGCTGGTAGTACGAACAAATAATAAAGCAGATAAAACTATTGTAGCGACCATGCGTGATAGCTGGATCAGGGCCAAGCAGAAGTAGAAACAGGGTTGATAACCCGTTTCCGCAAGTTCTTAGCAAACAAGGCGTTCCACGTGGTTCCCAAACAACATCAAAAAGTACAGTTCATAGATGTAGGTATACAGAGCTAACTTTGATACAACTCGGATAACAGTAGTGGATACAAATACAAAGGACTAAACGGAATACATAAAACAAAACACTAAAACAGTGCACTTAAGCAAGTACTCACATTCGGAATATCTACTCCCAGCCCGAGGAGACACAGCAGCCCACAGAGGGATAGACTATAGGGAGGAGGCGGCTAGGGGATGGGTGTATTAGTATGATAGAAACGGAAATGAGGCAGAGGGGGGGGAGGAGACAGGTAGGGATGGTAGGAAAATAGAAGTACCGGGCAGAAAAAAAAGAGAAAAAAAGACAACAGTAAGTAGGTGGGAGTTTGAAGCTTTATGTGAGGATTGCAGGGATGGAGGGAAAATGTGGTAGAGTAAGAGCTATAGGCAGACAAGAACTCGAGAGTGGAGTACAGAGGGGAGATGATGGTCATAAGGAGGTGAGCATAGTAAGGAGTAGGGAAGGCAAGTAAAAGAGTAAAACGCCGTAGTATGCGAGGGAAGGAACAGGCAGGTCAAAAGAAAAGTCACAGAGTGGAAACAGGTAGGACAGGGAGAGGGGTATCAGGAGTGGTAATGGAGAATAGGATTGAGCAGGAGAGCAAGTGAAAGATCAGTTGCAGAAAACAATCAGGCAAGAGGAGAGAAGCAGGACAACAGGTAAGGGTGGCCTCTTAGAGTAGGAAAGTTCTGGAGACTATATGGTGTGTGGGGGGTAGGAGATAGTAGAGGAGTAAGGCGTGAGGGAAGTAGTACAAGGCAGAGGTCAGAGTATGGGCTGGAAATGTCAATGTAAGTTATAGTACAATAGCCAAAAAAAAACTGGTTATAGGGTCAGTAGTGTGAAGGGTGCCACCTAGTGGCAAGGGCCGGAAGGAGAACAGACAGAGCAAGCAGGGAGTTTGCCAAAAAAATGCTCAGAGTAGAGAGAGAGGATAAAGGCCGAGGAGAGGAGGGAAGGGGAAAGGATTTAAAGATAGACTTTAGGGGGGGGGCTGCTGATAAGCCTGGTAGGGGAGCAAATATACCCTGGACAGTAGTGTTAAGCAGTACAAGAGTAGGACATACTTCCAAAAAAGGTCAACTCTGGGAAGCCAGTCTTATGAGGGCAAATGTAAAATCCTATTCAGGAAAAGATGCTTAAAATGATGTCCTCGGGGCTTCTTTGGCAAGGGAAGGACAGGAACCCAGGTGTACAGTTTCCAAAAAAGGTCAACTCTGGGAAGCCAGTCTTATGAGGGCAAATGTAAAATCCTATTCAGGAAAAGATGCTTAAAATGATGTCCTCGCGGCTTCGTTGGCAAGGGAAGGACAGGAACCCAGGTGTACAGTTTCCAAAAGGTCAACTCTGGGAAGCCAGTCTTATGAGGGCAAATGTAAAATCCTATTCAGGAAAAGATGCTTAAAATGATGTCCTCGGGCTTCTTTGGCAAGGGAAGGACAGGAACCCAGGTGTACAGTTTCCAAAAGGTCAACTCTGGGAAGCCAGTCTTATGAGGGCAAATGTAAAATCCTATTCAGGAAAAGATGCTTAAAATGATGTCCTCGGGCTTCTTTGGCAAGGGAAGGACAGGAACCCAGGTGTACAGTTTCCAAAAGGTCAACTCTGGGAAGCCAGTCTTATGAGGGCAAATGTAAAATCCTATTCAGGAAAAGATGCTTAAAATGATGTCCTCGGGGCTTCTTTGGCAAGGGAAGGACAGGAACCCAGGTGTACAGTTTCCAAAAGGTCAACTCTGGGAAGCCAGTCTTATGAGGGCAAATGTAAAATCCTATTCAGGAAAAGATGCTTAAAATGATGTCCTCGGGCTTCTTTGGCAAGGGAAGGACAGGAACCCAGGTGTACAGTTTCCAAAAGGTCAACTCTGGGAAGCCAGTCTTATGAGGGCAAATGTAAAATCCTATTCAGGAAAAGATGCTTAAAATGATGTCCTCGGGGCTTCTTTGGCAAGGGAAGGACAGGAACCCAGGTGTACAGTTTCCAAAAGGTCAACTCTGGGAAGCCAGTCTTATGAGGGCAAATGTAAAATCCTATTCAGGAAAAGATGCTTAAAATGATGTCCTCGGGGCTTCTTTGGCAAGGGAAGGACAGGAACCCAGGTGTACAGTTTCCAAAAGGTCAACTCTGGGAAGCCAGTCTTATGAGGGCAAATGTAAAATCCTATTCAGGAAAAGATGCTTAAAATGATGTCCTCGGGGCTTCTTTGGCAAGGGAAGGACAGGAACCCAGGTGTACAGTTTCCAAAAGGTCAACTCTGGGAAGCCAGTCTTATGAGGGCAAATGTAAAATCCTATTCAGGAAAAGATGCTTAAAATGATGTCCTCGGGGCTTCTTTGGCAAGGGAAGGACAGGAACCCAGGTGTACAGTTTCCAAAAAAGGTCAACTCTGGGAAGCCAGTCTTATGAGGGCAAATGTAAAATCCTATTCAGGAAAAGATGCTTAAAATGATGTCCTCGGGCTTCTTTGGCAAGGGAAGGACAGGAACCCAGGTGTACAGTTTCCAAAAAAGGTCAACTCTGGGAAGCCAGTCTTATGAGGGCAAATGTAAAATCCTATTCAGGAAAAGATGCTTAAAATGATGTCCTCGGGGCTTCTTTGGCAAGGGAAGGACAGGAACCCAGGTGTACAGTTTCCAAAAAAGGTCAACTCTGGGAAGCCAGTCTTATGAGGGCAAATGTAAAATCCTATTCAGGAAAAGATGCTTAAAATGATGTCCTCGGGGCTTCTTTGGCAAGGGAAGGACAGGAACCCAGGTGTACAGTTTCCAAAAAAGGTCAACTCTGGGAAGCCAGTCTTATGAGGGCAAATGTAAAATCCTATTCAGGAAAAGATGCTTAAAATGATGTCCTCGGGGCTTCTTTGGCAAGGGAAGGACAGGAACCCAGGTGTACAGTTTCCAAAAAAGGTCAACTCTGGGAAGCCAGTCTTATGAGGGCAAATGTAAAATCCTATTCAGGAAAAGATGCTTAAAATGATGTCCTCGGGGCTTCTTTGGCAAGGGAAGGACAGGAACCCAGGTGTAAAGTTTCCAAAAAAGGTCAACTCTGGGAAGCCAGTCTTATGAGGGCAAATGTAAAATCCTATTCAGGAAAAGATGCTTAAAATGATGTCCTCGGGGCTTCTTTGGCAAGGGAAGGACAGGAACCCAGGTGTACAGTTTCCAAAAAAGGTCAACTCTGGGAAGCCAGTCTTATGAGGGCAAATGTAAAATCCTATTCAGGAAAAGATACTTAAAATGATGTCCTCGGGGCTTCTTTGGCAAGGGAAGGACAGGAACCCAGGTGTACAGTTTCCAAAAAAGGTCAACTCTGGGAAGCCAGTCTTATGAGGGCAAATGTAAAATCCTATTCAGGAAAAGATGTTTAAAATGATGTCCTCGGGGCTTCTTTGGCAAGGGAAGGACAGGAACCCAGGTGTACAGTTTCCAAAAAAGGTCAACTCTGGGAAGCCAGTCTTATGAGGGCAAATGTAAAATCCTATTCAGGAAAAGATGCTTAAAATGATGTCCTCGGGGCTTCTTTGGCAAGGGAAGGACAGGAACCCAGGTGTACAGTTTCCAAAAGGTCAACTCTGGGAAGCCAGTCTTATGAGGGCAAATGTAAAATCCTATTCAGGAAAAGATGCTTAAAATGATGTCCTCGGGGCTTCTTTGGCAAGGGAAGGACAGGAACCCAGGTGTACAGTTTCCAAAAAAGGTCAACTCTGGGAAGCCAGTCTTATGAGGGCAAATGTAAAATCCTATTCAGGAAAAGATGCTTAAAATGATGTCCTCGGGGCTTCTTTGGCAAGGGAAGGACAGGAACCCAGGTGTACAGTATTCGGAATATCTACTCCCAGCCCGAGGAGACACAGCAGCCCACAGAGGGATAGACTATAATGTCCACTGGGTTGGAGTAAGCAGTGCAAGCATTTTTAGTATGTTCAGAGAAATGTTAGGTCTTAGTTCCCAAAATACTGACTTCCAGGGAAAGAGCGGAAAGAAGACATACAGGTCAAGAACTTTCAGGTTAGAAGTTCTGAAGGAATCCCTAGCTCCTGAAATATAGTCTAACTTGTAATATACTTAATAAAGGTGTGAAAGGAGGACCATGTAACTGCTTGATAAATGTCATCCAGGGAATTAGATCAGATGGATGCTGTTGAAGTCACCATGGCTCCTGTCGATTAATACCTGGGCTTAGAGGGCAAGAAACTATTGAGTGAAGTGTTGATGAAGGACATACAATCAGATAACCATCTAAACAGGAAAAGCTTAGAAACATTTTTCCCCAGCTTGTTTTGGACAGAACTGTGGTGTTAGAAATGAAGGTGCCTGTCTACATCCAATGTATGTAAAGTGTATTCCCCTCTATTTTAGTAGTTTGAAAAGAACACCAGAAGATGTATAGGTTGTGAGAGGTTGGCCTCAGAAGACACTTTTGGAACAAAGGAGGGATTGGTTTTCAAGGTAACCCTACCCTTGTGAGATATGTTGTAAGGATAAACACAGAATAGGGTGTGAAGTACTGAAATTTTCTTAGCTGAAGTGATGGCCACTAAAAAGAAAGCCTTCCAGGAAAGGAATTTTAACTCTGCAGATGCTGATGGTTCATAAGGAGGCTTGGATAATGCTTTCAAAACAAAATTTTAGTACAAGTGGGTTGTGGGATCCTTTATAGAGAGGTAGAATTGGAAAGTACCTTCCAGAAAGGCTTTACATAGTCTATGAGGAGCCAGTCAAGAATCCTGAAAGCTAAAATGAAAGGAGGAAATAGCTGCCAGCTGTACCTTGACAGTGGGAAAACTAGAACCACAAGTAAACAAGACAAAAAACATAGCACATCTCGAATAGAAGCTGAAAAGGGTTTTATGTCCTGAGATTTGGCCCATGTGACATATATTTTTCATTTACTGAGATAGTCTCTATGCATAGAAGATTTCTTAGAAGCTGTGAGGATGTGGACCACATCCGATGCAAGAGATTCATCTCTTGCCATAATGCCATCATAGGAACTAGAGAAACCAAGACGTTAACTTCAGATTGAGATTGAGAATGTCTGGGTGTGTCTCCCTGGAGGGGTGAGTGATGAGATCCAGGAGTAGATCAAGGAGCCAAAAAGGCTCCTTCAGGAAAGGTTTGAAGAGGGGGAAACCATATTTGTCTTGGTCAAAATGGGGATATGAGGTTAACTGTAGCCTTGTGCTGAATAGCTTTCTGTATGAACTTGGACATGAGCAAAAACAGAGGATAAGCATTAAGTAGCCCTGGAGGCCAACAGTGAGACAGAGTACCCCTGGGAGTCTGTCCCTGATGAGGGAGAAAGTTAAAATAACTGCTGCATTTGGTGTTCTGGGGGGAGGTCAGAAATGGGTCACAGCAAGGAGTGCCCCAGTGATTGAAAATCTCCTTGGCAATTGCAGATTCAGAGACCACTCATGTGGCAACAGGAGGTTCCTGCTGAGCTTCTCTACTAGATCATTACATCTCAAATGAATTTGTTTTGAGGTCATAAACCTGTGAGAGCCATCCCTCATTCCTGCATTTTCATGGCCTCACAACAGAGTGGATAAAATCTGGATTCCTCATTGTGTTCATGTACCAGATTATTGTCATATTGTCCATCTATATGTTTATCATTTCCAGTCCTATATCTCCTGAAACATAAGGAGAAATGCCCTCATCTCCAGGACATTTATGTGAAGAAAAGCCTCAGATTCTGACCAAAAACTTTGGACTATTCTCCCTTCACAGTGCCCCACCCACCAGATAGTCTTACATGTGGGAGATGTGGGCAATGTCCCTTTATCTTTGACAATGGCATAATGGCATGTAAATGTTTTGGGACCATCTTGCCTCATTAAAAGTATTATTGTTACTCCAACGGAATAGTTTACTTTGCATTATGTGACCTATGCAATGGTTTTATATAGGTAAAACCAAGAGAGTTCTCAAACATAGAATCTACCAGCATGTATATGACAAAAAACAACATAATGAGAAGAATGCACTATACAAGCATATCAAGAGGTTCCCTACACACTCTTAAATTTGGAGCAATCGATCGTATTGATCTAGGTACTCGGGGGGGGGGGGGGGCATATGATGACAACCTTGAATTTTTAGAGTTAAAGTGGCAAATCAGGACGAATGCCTGTCAACTACCTGGGCTTAATGACAGGTTGTCCATTAATTCTTTACTAAGATTAAAATCTATGTATTGTTTTTAACATCTTGGATGTGGTGGTTAACAGATTGACTTAGGTATAGTTATGGATATATGTATACATATATATATTATTATATGCATGTATGAATTATTTTAAAGTGTATGTACTTCGTTTTAATGGTTGAGTTTTCTTTAAGAACTTTTATATTGCACAGTGACTAGTGGAAACGAGGTCTGTTATCAATTAACTTGTTAATTCCTGACCAGTGAATTGCTTGGGAAGTATTTAAATAGTATTCCTTGCTGATGTTCTTTGTTTCTTGTTCTGAAGAAGTCTATTTTATGGCGAAAACATTTGAATAAAGTGGTGGTATGCTAAATACATTCCTATTTGGCATTCTGTGCTTGACTTGTGTTTTTGAGCTGCACCTTCCTTCTGGATTTACAGTATTAGGTACTTTCGATATTCCATTAGCCTACCATGCTAATACCCTAATCCAGTGAATATATCCTTCGACAATGTCAGGAGTATGAAGGTATGTGCATTTTTATTTGTGTGCCAGATGACACAGAAGGTTAAGACTGTGAGCTGTAGTTCCTGTGGTACAGGGTTTGCTTCCCTCACCCCTCATGACCCTACTGATATACCTGATATTGCTCACTATGTTTCTTCGATTGTTACCAAGCTAATGATCAGGGGGAAGGTGCCTTCTCTAGCAAGGTTTTCCCAAATAAACATATTAAGCCTTAATCTGAAAATGCACTCACTGGAGGCTCTCCTCACTCAGGAAGATGCCGATGTCTGTGCAGTAATGGAAACTTGGTTTAGGGCTGCAGAGAGCACCCTTGTCTTATCAGGCAATACCTAATTTCACAAATTCTGACCCCACAATGAGATCAGAAAGACTAAGGGTGGTGGAGGCTCTGTCTTCATTAAGGACAAGTCCACCTCCAGACTGGTTTACCAACATGATGCACTGGAATTACTCCAGGTGCAACTGACAGTTAGCAAAACACCCATCCAAGTTATAGCCAGCTACAGACCCCCCTCCATGTCTCAGGACACCCACACCTTCTACCGGGACCAACTTGACTCCATCAAGGTACCCCTTAACACCCTGAACCTTAGTGACTTCAACTACCCCACCATAGACTGGGTGAACTATTCCTGCACTAATGCACTCACCCAATGATTGATTGACTTCATAATTTCTAATGCACTAGATCAGCTGGTCTTATTCCCCACAAGGGGAGATAAAATTCTGGACTTGGTTCTCACCGACATGGGCAACCACTACACCACTCCCATAGTATGCTCTTTCCTGGTGAGATCAGATCATCAGTCTGTCTCATTCAAAGTTTCTATCCCACGCAACCCCTTCCCAGCCAAAACCAGGCTAAAAAACTTCTCAAAAGCTGACTACACCCTTCTAAGGGAGGGTATCAGCAGTTTCACACCACCACCACCCTCTGATGATGCAGACAGCTATGTTGAACAGTATGCCAGTGCAGTATACAAGTACCTGTACAACTGCATGGACTCAGCCATACCCAACAAAAGTAAAGTCTGCTCCTCAAGGAAACACAAACCTGTCTGGTGGACATCCTCTATCAACAGGCTTTACAACAAAAGGAAGAAACTGTTGTCCAAGGGTAAAAAGGAAACAAATTCCAAATCAGAAAAACTTCCTCCTCTGCCTCAACAAGCAAATTAGATCACTAGTGAAAACCTCCAAAGCCAATTATGAGTTGAAACTAGCCTCCAAAACAAAGGGAATCCACAAGTCCTTCTTCAGTTATGTTAGGAACCTCCATGGCAAAGGCCAAGTTTGTTCCAAACTAGTACTTAATGGTACCACTTGCACTGATCCTGCTAACTTAGTCAACTTGCTGACTGATAGGTTCAGCATAAACTTCACCCCCTTATCGCCCCCAAAAGGACCAGTTGACATCCCCAATACTTGTCCCACACCTCACATCTCTGTAGATCAAGTGTTAAAGGCCCTATCCAAGGCAACGAACACAGCTTCCATGGGACCTGATAGCATCCCAGGTTGTATTCTGCACCATCTCCAGCAAGAACTAGCTTCACCATTGAGCAACCTATTCAACCACAGCCTAACTACAGGCTTTATTCCAGCAGAGTGGAGAACTGCCATTGTCATCCCTTTGCACAAAGGTGCTGCTACTACTGACCCATGAAACTACCGCCCCATCAGCTTGACAAGTCTGATCTGTAAATTCATGGAGTGTATTATTATGGATCTCATAAACAAAGACATTGGCAATCTCCAAGTACTCGGCCTCACCCAATTAGGATTTGTCAATGGGCAGATCTTGTCTATTGAACCTTTGAGACTCTCACCAAGGCCCTGGATGAGGAAAAGTCTGTATATACACCTTACCTTGATCTGGCCAAGGCCTTTGACACAATCCCCCAGTCGGGCATCATCGAAAAGCTAACACAACTTGGTGGTAATCCCTATCTAGTCAGATGGGTGGCCAACTGGCTCAGAGATAGGACCCACAAGGTCAAAATAGGTGCTGCCACCTCTGACAGCAGACCTGTCACTAGTGGTGTTCCCCAGGGATCTATCCTGAGACCCCTACTGTTTGGCATATACTTCTCAGAGGTCAGGGAAAAGACAAAGGGCCTGTAGCTGACCAAGTTTGCGGATGACTGTAAGTTGCCTGCTGCCACTGACTCCCCAGTCGATGTTAACATACTGCAAGAGGATCTCCCAGCTACAAATAACTGGTGCCAAAGTCATGGCCTTAAGTTAAATGCAAAAAAGTATCATTATACCATTAAGCAAAAACACATCCCCTACTGATTACTACATCAGCAGCAACCCCCTAAGCACACAACCTGTGGTGAGAGACATGGGTATTCAGGTTGACAACAATCTCACATTTGACCATCATGTGTCAGCAGTTGTCAGAAAAGCCTTTTATTTGGTTCATCTTATAAGTAAAGGGATTTTATCCAGAAAAAAGGAGGTTATTACCTCTCTGTACTCCTCCCTTATTAGACCTAAGATTGAGTATAATGCCCCGTTTGGTATGTACCTCTCCAAACACCTGCACCAACTGGAAAGGCTACAGAAATACCACACACGTAGAACCCATGGCCTCCAACACCTATCTTATGTGGACAGGCTTAAATCACTATCACTGTACTCAGTATCATATAGATTGCTTAGAGGTGATCTGTGTCTCGCTTACAAGGCAATATCAGACCCTGCCCTACTAGAGATGCTCCATATCCGTAAGTCTAACTCCTTGCTCATTACCTGCTCAATAAATGTAATATGCAACATCATCAAAACCTGCTGGAGAGACAGGTTTGTCTCCAAGAGGATGCCCCATCTCTGGAAAAGACTTCCCATACATGTCAAACACAGTACCTCACTGACCCTCTTCAAATGCAACCTTGATGAGTGGATGGGAAACCATAAATCTGTCCCAGGGGCAACTGATGCTGACTGAGGTTTCTTTTTTTGGGGATAAACTCTTGGCTAGGCTTGTAAGGGCCTCAGGGCCATTAGCCTAGTAACCTCCTATGATCCTGTATCCAAATTGGACATTGAGGGTCAGGCATTTATAAGCTACTTCTGTCCATAATGGATATGGGTACCAGGCCTGAGGTAAATTTCCTATTCCCCATCCACTGGTCTTGTTTGCATTTAAACTGGGTAATAGACAAACCCATTTTCACATAGCTGGGAAGCCTGTTCTATAGGAGGGGCAGTCTATGGAACACATATCTGTCTCTCCAGCATTTTCTGTTTAAGTCTCAGACAAATTTCAGGTCCCTAGACCTTGTATTTCAGATACTGTTTGACTTACGGATATGCAGGAGACTCATAAGTGTGGAGTTTACAGATGCCTTGTAAATCAGGCACAAATGACCCCTTAGCAATTTATAGGAGACTGACTAGACAGAAAGGTCTTTAAGGTGCTCCACATAAGGAGGTTTGTTGAGCCTTGTATTCTCTTTGTAAGGAACCTCTGGCATTGCTCTAGTTGCAGCATATGCCTGGTCAGGTACATACCGAAGGGAGCATTGTGCTCTACGACTAACCTGTTAAGGGTGGAATGTCTGGATTTGCCACAAGGGCTGGATACCCTAATACAGGAAGACAGGTTTTAGTATAAGGTAGGTATTCTTCTCCTTGAAGTACTCATTTTATTTTAAGAAACATAGGCTACATAGGACAATACTAAGTGAAAAATGAACTAGACACATTGTTGAACAAAAGTAATAAGCACAATTCTGTGTTAGAGAAAGCAATGCATTTCATTACATTACCTTAATGGAATTTTATATCCTAATTATCAGTGGTCTGTGGAATACAACATTCAATATGTGGTAACAGAAGTAAACTTATTAAATTTTATCCTGTGAACACAATGGCCTGTGCAGTCTTGCAAATAGGTTAGTGCATAAATATGTAAATAAGTATGGGAACAGCTAATGTTAACAAGTAAGTACCCTCCAGTGACACAGATATGACTGGGTAATTTAACATCTGCTATGAAACGTGTTCTGAAGTAGCTAAAAGGACTGCTACCTTCATTTAAATAACATCAGCATGGATAGAACACAGCAAGTGGTTGTGTGTGATTTAAATGAGTGACCACTGTGATCAGTATTATACTAATACCCTTACATCACTGTAAGGTAGGCAAGTGGTAGTATGTGATTTCAATGAGTGACCACTGTGGTCAGTATTATACTGACACCGTTACATCACCATAACACTCTCAAAAATATATGTGTGTGAAAAAATGTAACAAATACAGTTACTGGACTGACACCCGTATAAAATAGGTCCCTAAACTGAAGTAGATACCTAAAATTAAAAAATGGTAATAGTATTATAAACTCTTAAAACATCCGGAACCATCAAATGCATATTGGTAATCTACTACATAATTACTGCAACACAATTAGTTGAGATTCTCAGTTTGTAATTATGAATGGGCTAACAGATAGTGGAAAAAGTATTGTCAGCTGTAAATTACACTTACTATTAACTGATTAAAAAACAGAGAAAGGAAATACCCTTACCGATACAGTTTGGGGGGTCTGGATTCCAGAAGAATCTGTTCTCTATCTGTACACAGATGATTCTGTCCTCTCCCTTTAGCACATATCCTGGATCGCACTGAAACACAATGGAATCTCCAGCATTCCTACTGCTGCCACTCCGGGTGCCATTCATAGGAATTCCAGGGTCATTGCAGGATGTAGCTGTTGAAACTGAAAACATCTGTCAAGGTTAAACTTGATTTTATATGATACCATAATAAAAAGTACCCATTCCCAAGTTCTTAAGAATACATTACAGAGTACACTATATCAATAGCTCACTTTACAAAACAAAGATCATTGTTGTGAAAATCTGGAGTCAAATGGCAAAAATATTCAGGAATACGCTAGATCAGCACATCTCTTGATGGTTATAAAGAAAAAAGCAAACCAGATTTGAAGATAAACCACTTCACTTCAAAGGAGCAAATAATTTTACTTTTTACAAGGGCAACATGTATACATGCATATCCTGTTATGTGACCATTCTCTATAGATTGCATGAGTTAGACATTACCAATTGTTATGTTCATGTCATTACTAGCTACTTCACCCATTTTCCAAAGTATTGTTCTTCCCAATACCCTTAAAAAAATGGCACACATCAGAAATAATTACCTTTATTTTCCTATGCGGACAGTGACAAGTGTTAATTATTTGACGATTATAACAGAAGAGTTTTCACTCTGAAACCACCTTGGATTAGTGCAACTCTACAGCTTCTGTTTTATTTATTTATTTTTTTAATCTTTTACACAATTATTTATCAATATAACTATTTCAAAGTGGTCACCACCTAATGATTCATATATCTTTCTAAAAGATGTCTTCATTGAGCAGATAATGAGTGATCCATGTCAGAATGGCTTAATACTATAAGGAGTTATACAGTGCATGTTTTGTAAGATGTAAATGGCTGTTCTTTTTACTCTCCCAGTAGAAATGCTGTGTCTGTATTTGCTTGTACTGTCTATACATGACCATACTCCTTAGGCTATTTGAGCCAGCCATCATTTAGTGGCAATGGACGTTAACAGCCATTTAGCCATCCCTTCTAAAGCAAGAAGAAATAACTTTTGTGAAGGAATACCCACTGTCTATTCTTCATCACATTTTAACGGCATCATGAAGACTGCAATGACATCATGAAGATCGCAATGACATCATGAAGATCGCAATGTCAACGCACTCGAACTAGACTCAAAGCAAATATTCTGACTTTCAAACTGCGGCAAAAGGCATGAAGCTCCTGACAATGAACTCCAAATAACGGTTCAAATTAACATTGTTCATCTGTAATCCAATGACTTTGCATCACAAACGTCTACTGGAATGTTTTGTCATCATATTTTTTTCAGACTTCAACATAGTTCAGCAAAATGCAAGCTCTTTAAATTCTGTTACATGCAGCAATGGCATTATTTTCTAAATTTTGCTTTACAAGTGTGATACAAATGTGATATGAAAGGCTTTTACCTTGAGTGAATGGGAGATTGACTTTTGCCTCAGTATAGAGAACTGAGTGAAAGGGTTAATTTAGTTATTTTCTATGAAGCAAAACTATTTCAAAACTTGTTTATCATCTAGTCTATTTGACTGAAAGACACTTGTTTATTATACTTTTACATTTCTAGCAGTATGATAAGACACCTGTGTATTAGTCTACGTGACTAAAAGACACCTGTTTATTATATCCTTTCACATTTCTAGAAGTCTGATAAGGTACTTGTTTATTACATTCTTTTATATTTTTCTCAAGTGAAATTGTAGAGTCATAGCGGTTAGCAGGCTTGACTGAACCTTCTGGGATGGGTGGTCAACATCTCTAGTCTGTTCTGGAAAGTCTTTGTTGATCCCTAAAGGTGAAGTTTCCAGGAAAACTGGTAAACAGCTAGGGTATAAAAATTGTGACTTCCTGTCAGTTGGTTGAAGCCTCACCTGTGGAGTGGAAGCACTGTCCAGGATTTTTCCGATAGAGTCTCCTGCCTGACTATAACAAGGCTTCCCAGTCAAAGTGCGGTCTAGGATGAAGTTTCTTACTTTATCTGTGATGTATTAACTTTTTTCCTTCCCCTTTTACTTTATATTAATGTTTGCCTGACATAAAAGTACAGCTTGTTTGAGATTAAAATTAATGCTTGCCTGATATAAAAGTGTAATAGTGTATTGTCTAATAAAGCTTTGTTTATTATAATAAAAATTATTTGTCTTTTAATCATTTCTGTCCTGCTAAAAATTGTGTTTAGGCAATACTACAAGTATGCTATATACATTATATGTTTTTAGTATGGGTCAGTATGACTCATGCATATTTTTTTTTAATAACCACAGGCCCTTTCATCTCAACAAGCAGGCAAGAGAAAAACTTTTGGAGTGTTGTAGTTTCCTCTAAAAAAAAAAAAAAAAAAACTATATGATAAGACAGAATATAGCTTTATTGAAGGTAGGGCTGCATACATCAGGCTAACTCTTTTCCTTGAAAGAATAAAAAATCAGATCAAAGGAATAATGCATATCTGTGTAGTTTAGACATTATGAAATAAAGCTTCAACAAAATAACAAAGACAACTATTATGAATACTCGAGGTCCTGAATGGTTCCAGAAAAACAAGAAAAATAACCGTATAGTCTAAAACTGAGAAAACACAAAAAAGGAAGACCAAATCCACGTACAAACAAACTCCACTTTTGTTTGTACGTGGGTAGAATAGAAAGCACTTAATAGAAAGCATTTCATTGAGGCCTGGGGGAGTGTATGGGCAGTCATTCAGGAGGATTCGGCCCTTTTCAAAATCTTAGGGGATAAACCTAGCATTACTTTTAGACGGGGCAAAAACTTGAAGGCACTACTGCAATATTCTAACATCCCTAACTCAAATAGGAATAAGAGAATGGCCAAATGTGGTAGATGCAAACAATGTAGGTTTCTGAGCTTGGACAAGCAAATAGCAATAAGGGACACCAGCTACAGAGTACAAAAGTCTTTTTCATGTGACTCTGAGGGGGTAGTATACTGTGCTTGCTGTCAGAAATGTAAATCATTCTACAATGGAAAAACCGAAAGAAAACTCAGAAAACGTATTTATGAACACCTTTACGCCGTAGAAAAGAAAGATCACAACAATGCTTTGGCTAGGCACGTTAGTGAATTCCCTGAACATTATTTCAGGTTTACTGTATTGCATCAAGTTTTAAAGAATGAAAGAGGGGGTCCTTGGCAACTAAATTTGGAAGTGGAGGAGTTAAAATGGCAAATTAGGACAGCTTCATACACTCCCCCAGGCCTCAATGAAATGCTTTCTATTAAGTGTTTACTTAAATTGTTAGCACTTAAAAGATAGAGGTTGCCCTTTGTTTGTTATTTCAGTTTATAGAAGTATAACCTTCATCTAATGATTTTTACCTTACAAAACACATTAATGTTGCTTTAAGTTTTCTTTTTTAAAGCATTTTTAATATTGTAATTTTACAATCTATTTAATTCAGAGTAATTTGGTCTTTTTAAAAGAATGTATTATTGTGTTCTGACCTTTTAAGCAAAGATTTTTGTAGGTGGTTGTTTTTGTTTTATAATTTAACATCAGTTCATCATTAAGTGATGTGGGAACATTGTTAATTTAGTAGTTAATCAATTACTTTTAAATTCTTTAAAAACCATGTGATTTATGTACTTGAAACTTTGTCTGAAGAAGGAAAGGCATTGATCGTTTTTCCGAAAGCACTCACGTCATTAAATTTTTGGAGTTTGTTTGTACGTGGGTTTGGTCTTCCTTTTTTGTGTTTTCTCAGTTTGCCTTCTTTTGTTTTCATTTTTTCGTATTGTCTAAAACTGTATTGAGTGTTGAGAGTAAGAATTTATGATGTAGTCTCCACATTGCTGGATCTGTGAAAATATACTCCGGCTGTAAGACCTACCTGGTTTGTACCTTGCTACCAATATCTCAATGAGCCAAATATTATCAGGCTTGTAGCCTTCTGGCCTGAGATATTTTTCTGGGTCTTCCTTATGAGACGCCATCTCTGCCCCTCTCCATTTTTTTATTAGAATACTACAGTGGAGGTTAAGAGACCCCATGAATGACTGAATTTACAGTTATTTGCTTAATGCATTTTAGATGGTGAGAAAAATGTGTGGGAGAAGTTGGGGAGGGTGTACTGCATTCAACAGTCAGGCTGTGTTCTTACAGAACAGCATTACAATGCATAAACACACTTTCTTTGCCTGAACTTGAATGCTCTATTTGCTGAACGTACAAGATATACTCCAAGAAAAAGAAAGTATCCTGCACAAGGAAGCAGGAAGAACAATCTTTGGATGAATAACATCCAATGAAGGACTCACAAGAAAAGTGTGGTTAGAATAACCATTGGAATGGATCATGTCACAGAACTATTAGGAATAATAAGGTATGTATCACATTGAATAATACACGCTTAGAAGTCAACTCCAAGAGGTTTTGAATTCTAAGGATAAACATGCCAAAGAGATCAGTCCATTACGTACCTTATGACAGTTAGCTGTTTGAAGGAATACTGCTTCAGTTTTCTGTCAATGACTGTGATTCCCAGACAAAGAATTCAGTTTCCTGTCAAAGACCATGACTCTCAGACAATGATTTTGGTTTCTGTCAATGACCATGATTCCCAAACACCGAATCCCTTTTCAACCTTTTGGCTAAGATTAAGAGTACAACTCTCATGCAAACCAGACCCTGCTAGTCTAAATCAATGAGGCACTAGTCAGCGAGAGAAGGAAACAGCTGCACTCTCCATAGGCAGAACACAATGCCACCACAGACATATACTGTACAAAGAATATGGGGTTGGTGATGAGGTCAAAAGGAAAGGTCCCTGCACTGGAAATGAATGGCTTTTATCTGAAAGGAACAAACACTCCAAGTGCATTGTTATTCTGATAAGAACATAACTGTTTTGGAGGGTCAAAGGTAACATCCAGTTTTCATAAAAAGAAGCTATCTATGGGGATATATAGTAGGTATTTTATGTTATTTGATTTGAATGCTCCCTATATCACATTTTTAGCAAAACAGGCAGTTGTAGGCAACTGTATAGTCTTCATCTTCTAAATAAAAAAAAATAAATTCTAAGGGCGATGACCAGTCTCCTTAGGCTGTGCAAATAAACCAATACAATTTCAGTATCATTATCCATCTACCACTCTTCCTGTAGATGGTAATACAACTAGTATCTCTGCTGGCACCAGTTTGACCTCTTAGGGTATGCTGAGAAGGATGATGCTTTACATCAGCACTTGAAGGAATTTTCTATTTCTTTCATGACCTTTAAGAAGGTATTCATTTTCAGTCCAGCCAACACAGATTCCTACTAAAATGCATGCATGCAGATTGCCTTGGTGTTCTTGCAAAAGGGTGTTATGCATAGGAATAGACTGGAGGATCAATGTGCTGCAGTATTTGCCCAGATGAACTGGAATGCCCCTTATTATTTAGTTATTTATTTATTTATTTATTTGAGTAGGTACCTATTTTCAGCAAAGGCCAGGGAGAAAAGCTGCAAAGTATTGCAAAAAAATTAAGAACAATAATTTTACAGGCTTCAAAAATAATACCTAAACATGTAAAGTTTATATAAATATACCAAACTGGACACAATGAGGCAACATTAGTTAAAAACTGATACAACTTATATAACAATTATCATATATTTAGAGAAATTTGTGCCAGTTTAGAGAAATTAAAGGTAAGTTAGTATAAAACAAACAGGAACTGCAATATGAAGTGAGAGAAAAAAAAATCAGGGTTATAGCATATTTAGATAATGAGTCAGAAAAGAGAAATTGATTGAAATTAGGAAGCAAGTGAAGAACAGGAGTAAGGAGATATACGATAGGAGCAGGTATTTGTCCATATTTAGTGATCTAGATGATCCTGGGGTTGAGTAAGAACAGAGACAGATTTTGACTAGGAAGTCAGAAAGAATGGCTTTAAATGACTAAAGGGAAGCAATTGACCTGATAGATGTAGCTAAGGAGTTGCATGGCTTATCTATACAGTATGATTACTGATGTGGACAGAGGGAAGTTTTTGGATCTTTGGATGACAATGGCCAAGTGGGAACACAGCTGTGCAGAATAGCATTTAGTGCTGGTCAAGCAGATGAATACTGGATAATTTTATAGGTGGTAAGACATTGTGAGTTGATGGAGTAGTTCTAACCAACTTTCGCTTTTTAGAAAGGTTCTAAACCTGGTATTTGCTGCAGATTTAGCCATTTTATTATGGCTTTCTTCAAGGGTTGCTTTTTGTGATGCCTGGAGGTTAGTTTGGCTAGGAGGAACATAAAGTTGAGAGGGGAGGAGGTAAGAAGTGACAAGTGTAGATTTGGTTGCATTGATGAGAAAGTTTATATCTTTATAAAGCATCCCTAGTTTTTGGTGAATTCTTTCATGCATTTGTATATGCAGGTTGAATTTAAGATTACCATCTACTGTGACTTCAGTGATAAACTTTAACATGGGAGGGGATTTGGTGGAGTTGGAGCATTTGGGATGACCGCCACTGAGGCAATCACAAAGGATAGCTACCAAGAACATGATGAGACATGAGGGTAGTATACAACATCACCAGAAGAACACGATGAACAATCACAGGTGAAAAAAATGGGAGAAAGACCACCACCATAAAATATGGAATTTGCCACAGAAATGGAACAATTACATAATGTTTCACAGATAATTCCAGGTACTGTTAGTATTACTTCATATTATAATTATAACATTGTCAATATTATTGATTTAAATATTAGTCCCATTCATCATAATTTGTGAAGGATTTTACATTTATTTGTTCACACAAAGTGGATATTGCTAATACATTAAAAGATTTAATAATATTTATTAGAAAATTTAATTTGCAGGTCTTGTTCTGGAATGATAAAGATGTTGATTCCCATGAGTAAACACTTAAACAAAAAAGTACTAGTCAAACTAATAGTGCTGACCCAGGAAGCCAGCACAGCTCATAAACAAAACCTTCTAGAGTTTTTATATGGATGTGTGTTTTAGATTGCGTCACAAAATATGACAGTTAATGAATGGTTAATAGTGGGACATGTGATTAATTAATTGTGCTTATAAACATTGGGCTGTTTAGGTTTTTTTGTTCTGAAGAAGTCCCTTATGTAACATGGACGAAAGTGCTTAACTTTCAATAAATAATGTATTCTTGTTTTTATTGTCATAGTTTGTGCCTTGGATTTAACCACAACTGAAAGTTTTATGTTTATAAACAGAAAAGTATGTTTAACCCCCCCCCCCCCCAACTCATCTGGTTCTAAATGCCTTTGAGAGGATGTGAGAGAAAGATATAAGATCTTTAGTAGCACAAAGGATCAGGAAAACATTTTATATTCTTTCTGGTATGGAGAGGTCTATCCTAGAAGATTTCATATCCAACAAGGATGTTAGGTGTATCAAACAAGATAAAGAAGGGGGTATGTTGTTGTATCAAACAAGACAAAGAAGGGGGGTATGTTGTTGGGGATGAAGTATAATGAAGCCAATACTGGCAGACACTAACACATATCAAGTAGTCTCAATCAATAAAATATCAACAGCATATAGCAAAAGTGACTTATACCTGGAAGAGTTGTCATTGTATGAAGGTTGAATACCCTGTTATATCCAAGGTTTTCAGGATTCAGAAGATCCAGTCTGACTTAAACAATCCCTCCTTATGACCCAATGTGTCGGTCAAAGGTTCAATTACAGAACCATTAGACAAAGATGTTGATAGAAAATTGAAAATGTTCTGTTTTGGGGTTTTTTGTGATGACAGACACATTTTAAAAGCCTCTACAGATTTTATTAATCAGTTAAGATGGGTGAAAGTATATGATGAACATTTTTAATTAGATGTTAAGAACTTATTTTCTGTTGTACCTCATGAAATTGTTTTAATATGGTTTAATGAAATTATCACACAGGATGATGTTTTGACTGATATAGAGACTAGATTGTTATATGAATTTATGGACAGGATTCTTACCAACAATTTTATTTTCTTTGAAGGTGAATACTTTAAACAATTGCAGGGCATTGCTATGGGGGCAGTGTGTGCCCCTGTTTTTTTAACACAGTACTATGTTGGTGGGAAAAGGTATTTAAATTGGCACAGTTTAGTCATTGTGAGAAATATTTTCATTACTTGGATTATATTTTTATAGTATGGAAGGGGGGGTTACCACAATTTGATGAGTTTATTTCAGACATTGAAGGAACCACTACCTTTTAAAAAAATATCTCGACTATTAATCAAAATCATATTCATTATTTAGATGTGAGCATTAAAAAAGGACACAACATATAATAATTCTTTTCTCTATTGTAACAGTAGCCACCCATTACATCAAAAAAGGGGTTGGTAAAAACTCAGTGTATAGGGATTTTCCAACTTATGTTGAGAGATGAATGGTGCATGAATGAGCTAAGAAATTAAAGAATATGTTTTGTAAGAGAAGCTATCTAGACAGGATGGTTGATGAAAACATTGAGAATAGAGTCAGTCAAAGAAATGAAAGATATGGCACCATAATTTGTGTAGGATTATAACACATCAAGCAAATTCAGTACAAAAAGAATGTAGGGCAGGTAAAGAATTTTGCGGATTTTAAATGTCCCCTGTGTGAGGCTAGAAGAACCCCGGAGTTTTATATACAAGGTAAGGAGAAATTTTGAAAAGATCTTGGTAAAGCTCACAGAAGGTAACAACACAAAGACAAATAGATGTGGGTATTGCAATCAGTGCTGGTACACACACACACAGAACAAGGGCATGACACTTTGTAAAGATTAAATAAATGGGGAAAACAGGCAGATTTAATTGTAAAACAACTAAGAGAGTTTATTTTGTGAGGTGCTGTTTATATACAGCTTTTTATATGGGTAAGAAAGAAAATACTTTGAACAAAAAAATATATTAATAGATTTATAGCATTAATAGGAAGAGCAATACAAGTGTTTTGGCAAGACATTCATTGCAATGTGAAAAATTCATGAGTTTTAAGTTTTTTAATTTTAAAGAAAGTAGACTCTATGGTTTGTGGGGCTGACTGGAAGACTAGGTTGTTAAACAAAGAAATGATATGTCAGTTAAGATCAGACACAACTAGTCCTCTTGGAATTAACAATACTGTTTCCCTTTTTAGTGAAATAAAAAGATGAGCACACATAGGGCCAGATTCAGGAAGCCTCCGTGTAAGAGTTATAACTCTTACACGGAGGCTGCAGTTAAACTGTGTGATGTCAGCATGTCATGCATATGCATGAGGTGCATGAGG
>NC_056727.1:1020828683-1020883683 GCF_019279795.1 Protopterus annectens
TTCCTCCTTGACAAACCACTAAACGGAGGCCATATTGTTTTTGCTCTGCAAGTCCCTCCATTGACATTTCATGTAATACATAAATCCCACAATTGTGGGCTTATAAGCTTCGGTTGTCAGTTTTAGGTAGCGTACCCCGTTTGTGCGGGTGTGCGCTACAGTTAAACACATAAATCCCGTGAAAAAAAAAAAAGTTATATAACTTTTTTTTTCAACACTTTTTCATGCCAATGGCCACATATTTGGCCATTGGCATGCTTAATGTAACAATGCACCCTTTATTTGGAGCTGACATAGCTCCGTTTTAATTTTGCAGAAATGTACCAGTTGTCAGCTGAGTACATTTCTGTTAACACGCCCGCTACACGGACTGGTTTGGCCTCCGTGGATCGCTCACATACCTCATTTGCATATCTTGGAGCTGCAAATGAGGTATTGAGCATTTCCACGCCCACTCCGTGTAAGAGACGTGTTAGCTGTCTCTTACACGGAGATTTGGGCTGTTGCTGAATCAGGAGGCTTACACGGAGGCTTACACTACTCTTGAACTCCGTGTAAGCCTTCCTGAATCTGGCCCATAGTTTAAGTTCAATAGAGAAAATATGTATTATTTTTATATGGTTTTATTGGTGTGATGATAAACAATATGATGGATTTTATTAGACTTGACAAACATTTTGTTGAATAGACTGCTTTAAGACAGTTTTATTGCATTGTTTGAAAGTTTGGATAGAATGATATTTAAATTAAGTATACTGTTTGACTTTTGCAGTTCTGAGAAAACCCTGGATGTAATGGGACAAAGGCACTTAGGTAGCAGGGCCTTGTATTATTTTTTACATATTAAAGTCTGTTCTAGTTATCAAACTGAGTTTTTGAGTTCCAGTCATTTTTGTGGTTACTATGGGAGGGAAAGAAGTGAAGTTGTGTAAGGATTGGGAGTTTTTCCTGCAGGAGATAGTTTATCAAATGAATAAATTTTTTCAAGTATTCTGGTGGTGGGGGGGGGGGTAAGATTGCTATAAGTCTAAAATTAGTGATGTTTGTTAAATTTCCTCCTTTGTGTAGAGGGATAAGTTGTGATTTTCTTCCAGAGAAAGGGAAGGTGGAATTCCTGAACTGTACTATTTATACGTACTGAGACAGGGTAGGCAATGCTGTGGACTGCTATTTTAAGGACCTCACCTGGAAGGTTAGCAGCTGAAGTAGAGCATGGTTTGAGTTTAAGAGTAGTTTTGTATAAAAGTGGTCAGAGGTTTGAATGTGAATTAGAATGACTTGATATGTGGCTCTTGGCCAGCATTAGGATTAGGTATAGGGAAATCCTTGGTCAGGGACACTATACTATCTCTGAAATGATTTGAATTCTATTGCATTTTTTGGGTGGTGTGTTACTGGCAGAGGGGTTAGGATCGAATTTTTGGCAAGGATGTAAGATTTTCTTAAGAGATGACAAGAATGTGTTGCATTTTTACTACTGTTCTAAATGTTTTTATAGTATAGTTTTTTTGCCTTCATTTATTTGCTTTTTAGTGTGATAGCAGAGCATTCTGACATTTCCAAAATATTGTAATGTTTTAGATTTTTGCAATTCTTTCCATACTTTTTCTCTACCCTGCACTAACATTCTACCCTTTTTGGATAGCCAAATTACATTACCTGTTTTTGGTCTCTTCTTTTCAGGAGGTGCAAGCCTATTTAGCATATTTAGGAAAGCTGTATTGAATTCATTTACAGCATCATCTAAGGGAAGGAGTTTTAGGATTGTCCAGTTAATAGATGATAGGGTAACAATACATATGTCTGGGTTAGACTTGGACAGGTTGCATGTAGTTTTATAAACGTTGTTTAAGTGGACTTGCGAGATGTCTGGTTGTATAGATTGAAAGATGGTCATGAGGGAGTCTGAAATTGCACCTGTGGAAGTGAATTTACTAGTGTCTGATACTAGGGTCCAGTCTAATAAGGAGTTTGATATCTTTTTAAAATGTGTGAGTCTATTAATTAGTTGTGTGAAACAGCATAAGTTCATGCTGGATGTTGGGGAGTTAGAGGCTATGCCCATCCAAGTAATACTGACATCACGTAGTAGCATTTCTTATTGTGAAATAGCTTCCAGTGTAGCGGTATTGTCACCAGGAGAGATGTAAACAACAGTAATGCATATTTGTTTATTTTCAGGAAAGTAATAAGAGACTCTTCTGAAGTGAATTTTTGGCATTGGTTTCTTGTAGGGGGAAATGTGGTCATTGTCAGGAAATATTAAAGCAATACCACCAGCTTTCCTGTTTTACGGATATCATTATGGATGCTATTATAGCTGAGGAGTGTAATTTCTGAGTAATTTATGTTGGGTTTATGACAAGTTTCAGTTATAGCGAGAGCATCATGCTTGCATTGTATTATTCAGGATGTAGTTTAATAGTTTTATTAGTTATGAAGCAGCATCCCATGGTACTGAATTGTATGAAAACCTACAGTTGTGTAGAGATGTGCATTCTCTTTGCTTTCAGATAGCTTATCAATTACAATTTAGCATCATTCAAGAAATCACTCTGTAAGAATATATTTTTATCATATAATTTAAAACCCTTATGGCCAATATGGTGGATGCTTAAGTTTGCTTCTTTATCTACCTGGTACTCGGAATTTTTGTAATGAGAATGGAGCTCTTGAGACTGTGGTTAAGGATTTAATTTTAAAGCAGTGTTAGACAGTGTCTGCTCAGGTTAACGAGTATCCTCCCATACTGACTAGTCTGAGTGGTTGAAAAAGATCCAACAATTTTTCTTGCATAAAGTGCCATGGCATTTAAATGTTCTCAGTTCGATTCTAGAAGATAGTTAATAGTATTCACAAATGTCAGAAGCACTTGAGGTTTTAGCAAAAATCCTTGATACCTACTGTAATCTTTACTGGAAATGGCAGTGTATTGGATTCTCTTTCCATGCTATATTTTACTTACTTTTGTATTTTTTTTTTTACTTATTTGTCACAGACCTGTGCATTTTTAGAGGAATCCCAGGAGCTTTTTTTGGTTAACTGATTTGCTCAGATTCACACAGTAGGCAAATGATGTTGGAAGTAATAAAACTCTGTATGTACAGAAGGAAAAGGAAGCAGTTTATCCACAACTCAGAGCTTTAAACTTCATTAATGACTGTGATATGAGCAGCTGCTGTGCTGACAAACATGCACAGGTTTGCCATGAAACTTACACCACTGACTTGCAAACAATGGTTTGAAATGGCAGGTGCAGGTTGGGGTCTTGCATCAACTTGTATTCAAGTACATGATGAACCTGATGGTGGTAAAGCCAATTTCAGTTGCCCATCATACAGCTGCAAAAAGAGAATGCCAGGATGCAAATGCCTGCCCGGTTTCAGATGAGTCAAAGCATGGTTATCCAGCACTGACCATCCTAAAACAGGAAAGGAGGAAAACAATACTGGCTTAACATGGACCAATACTAGAGGTTCCAATATTAGAGAATCTGATGTCAGTGGTTTTAAAAACAGGGTCCTAACATCAGCTGAGCCTATGAAATGTTTTACTTTACCAAACTCTCAAGAGAAGAGATGAGAAGTACTACCAACAGGTCCCCCCACTATGCCTAATGACAACTTGCTAAGTGCAAATGAAAATAGTGCAGCAATTGTATACAAGAGATTTAGGCCATTTCCTAGCATTTGATTTTGGTTTTCAGTTTGACCTAGTTGTTCAGACAAAAGGGTTGGGAAAAATGTGCCTGACGATTTCAACACTTGAGCCAAACTGAATAAGACTCCAGAAGTACAAAATCACTCTCAGTAATGTCAGAGTGGCAGAGTTTAAACCCTCCTCTTGGTTTGGGCCCTTCCTCTGTGAACCATGACCAGAATGTGAATTTAGTACTTGGGAAACTGGTGTCAGGCCGTTTTGAACCCCAACTTGGGTTCCTAATGTTGATGTAGACAAAGATTGTCAAAAAGTTTTTTTTTCTCTGTTTAGATCATTCCTTTTCTACATTACCCCCTTACACACACACACACACACACACACACACACACACACACACACACACACACACACACACACACGCAGACACACACGCACAGACACACACACACACACACACACACACAGACACGCACAGACACCACACACACACAAACACACACACACACTCACACAGACACACACAGACACACACACGCAGACACACACGCACAGACACACACACAGACACACACACACACACACACACACACACAGAGACACACACACAGACACACACACACACACACAGACACACACACAGACACACACACAGACACACACCCACACATATACACACACAGACAGACACACATACACACAGACATACACACAGACACACAGACACACACACACACACACACACACACACACACACACACACACACACATATATACACACAGACACACACACACACACACACATACACACACACACAGACACAAACACACATACACACAGACACACACACAGACACAAACACACATACACACAGACACACACACACACACACACACAGACAGACACACACACACACACACACACACACACACACACAGACACAGACACACACACACAGACACACATACACACAGACACACACACACAGATGCACACACACACATATACACACACAGACACACGCACACAGACACACACACACACACACACACACACACACACACACACACACACACACACACACACACACACACACACACACACACACACAGATGCACACACACACATATACACACAGACACACACACAGACACACACACACACAGACACACACACACACAGACACACACAGACACAGACACACACAGACACAGACACACACACACAGACACACAGACACACACACACACACACACACACACACACACACACACACACACACACACACACATTTTTGGCTGTTCTCCCACCTCTGCTTTTTCTGTGTTTCCTTCCTTCCTGCAAACTAAAGAGAAGAAGAATGAACATAGAAAGCAGACTATCACCTGTAATAGTTGAAAGTTATCAACATCCACCAGGTTTATTAAGATTTATAAGTGTTAGAGGTTTTGCTGAGACTGCATGTACACCTGACAACTCCTAGAGTCGTGTGGCATGTCCAAACAAGCAACACACTTTAGATGTCAGTCAACAACCTGAACCTACTTACTTTACAAAAAAATGTCAGTTACCTGAAATTATTGCAAAAAACTATACTTAGGGTAATAGTCAAGCTATTTTAACCTTTGCAATCTAAAACCAGCAGTCTTGAGCTATCTCTCATCCATGTTCTCAAGGTGACCTCTGGAGAACTCCAGAAAGAAAGTCACGGAAGGGAAGGACGGTAACTGAAATAGGGTGGGGGGGGGGGGGTAGCAGCCTGGGAAATATTTTTTGCCTAAAAACAACACACTGGAGAGTTGCAGATGTTACTTCCTGGAGTCCTTCAGAAGCAACATCCAAACTGGCCATAGATGTTTTTATCAAGAAGTGTTTGACTAGAAAAGTAGAACAACATGGAATGCCGCATGATACTTTCAAAGACTGCACACTTTTCCACTTTTAAGAGGGTTCTGGAAATAGAAATAGGAAGGGGGTTCACATGTAGATTGCAAAATAATCAGTAATGCGTCATTTAATAGTCTGTTGGGATGCAAATAATTCTGAACTACAGTGTTACAGTTCAGCTAAACCCTGACTTGTTTCATTAACCCCAAAACCAGAAAGCAGGGCAATGTGAAATTGCCCAAAGAATAAAATGATTTGCAAACAAAAGGAATCAAACACTTTCTACTTTAAGGTGTACTCATTTGGACAGCACAGGAAACAGGAGATGTACTATCAAACATAGACACATCATACATGCTACATAGGATCAGCCAGCAACTTCCTCTTCAAACGTATTAGTAGCATGCAGAAGAAAAAGTCAGTTTTGCATGTGCGTTTAAATGTGCTCTAACAGTGCTTGGAGAGAAAAAAAGGAATATGATTTTGTTATGCACACAGTATCATCACATGACAGAATGAGGTTTGTTGCATTACTCAGGTCCATAAAATTTTTAAAGTTGCATATAAAATTTCAGTTTTATCACTAACTTCCAAATATGCCTGTGCAGTACAACAGACAATGATCAATGATGCACTTAAATCAGTTTCAACAAAGTGTGATACTGGAATGACAATAGTTGCAAGGCTACAGTCTGCTTCATATTGGTATTTCTTTCGTATATCTTGTTTTTGCAGCTGACTTGCATGATACTAAGCCCCACAATGGTCACTAGAATCAAGGAAGTGTTGTACGTTTCAGCATCATGTCGTGAATACAATGTTTAATGTATTCCACAACATGTTTCTGTTCAAGTGATGCAGAAAAAACTAATTTTTGTGAACTGTTACTTTTAGGAAGGTGAATTGAGTAATGGATTAATTAAAAAAAAGGATGAATGCTATCAATGATATTCTGAAAATTATATAAAAATATGACAGAATTGTGAAACTTATATGTATTTGTTTTACTTCATTGGACTAACAAATGTAATTTAAAGTGTACAGCAACTGAACAAATACCCATAATGTTTACTCATAACTTCACAATTTAATGACTTTGTCATTTCAAGTGTTTAGTACACTGTCTTAATGAAACTCTATAGTATGTATGATACAATTGTCATTTCACATTTTTGACACAAATTGTCACTTTTACAGAATTATACCTTCTCTCTGAAGTGTGAAATGGCACTTACCTAGCTTGTGAGGTGCTGAATTATAAAGTACATAGTGGAATTTTCAGTTTGATGAATAAAAATATCCACATTTTCATTTAACAGTGTTTTTGTGGTGCAAAACAATCAATTTGCTACACTTTCTGCAGACACGATAATCTACTAAGTATATCCAAACCTTCAGGATTAATAAAAATCAACCTAACTCACAAAACTATGATATTTTCACACATATTTTCATTTTAAAAAGCATGTAATTGTAAAAACATTGCTCATCTTTGTCAGAAATACTACGCTTCACATAAACTGCACAGTGCCTTGCAGAACTTTAGCGTATACAGCCACATACAGAGGTGCGCGAATATGCAATGCTATTACAGAGCACAAAAAAGATTTTGTGAACATAATTTTAGCAGACAGGCACAAGCTAGTCATACAAAGAACTATAAATTAGATAATGCTGTTATGTAAAACATCAGTATACAGTGGATATAAAAAGTTTACACACCTCTGTTAAAATCCCAGGTTTCTGTGATATAAACAAATGAGACCACGATAAATCATTTCACAAATTTTCCCACCTTTAATGTGACCTATAACCTGTACAACTCAATTGAAAAACAAATAAATCTGTTAGGGGAAAAATTATAAAAAATAAAACACGCACAATAAGCTGGTTACATAAGTGTGCACACCCTTAAACTAATACTTTGTTAAAGCACCTTTTGATTTAATTACAGCATTCAGCCTTCTTGGGTACACACCTGCCATCAATTAATGAGACTCTGATTAACCCCAAATAAAGTTGAGCTGTCCTAGTAGGATTTTCCTGATATGTACTCAGTTGCCTGCTACAGCAAAAGCCATGGTTCACAGACAGCTTACAAAGCATCAAAGAGATCTCATTGTTGAAAGGTATCAGTCAGGAGAAGAGTACAAAAAAATGTCCACAGCATTGGCTATACCATGGAACACAGTGAAGACAGTCATCAAAAAGTGGAGAAAATATGGGACGACAGTGACGCTGCAAAGAACTGGACAGCCCTCCAAAATTGATGAAAAGACAAGACAAAAACTGGTCAAGAAGGCTGCTAAGAGACCTACAGCAACACTGAAGGAGCTGCAGGAATTTCTGGCAAGTACTGGTTGTATACTACATGTGACAACACTCTCCCATATCTTACACTGAAAAACATCCAGACCCAGCTAAAATTTGCAAACTAATACATCAAGTCTCCCAGAAGCATGTGGGAAAATGTGTTATGGTCTGATGAGACCAAGGCTGAACTTTTTGGCCACAATTTCAAAAGGTACATTTGCCACAAAAACAATGCTTTGCATCACCAAAAGAACACCATCCCCATGGTGAAGCATGGCGGTGGCAGTATCAAGCTTTAGGGTTGCTTTTATTCAGCTGGAACAGGGGCTTTAGTCAAGATGGAGGGAATTGTGAACAGTTCTAAATACCAGTCACTTTTGGCCCAAAGCTTTCAGATGCCTGCTAGAAAGATGAAGATGAAGAGGAATTTCACCTTTCAACACAACAATGACCCCAAGCATACATCCAAATCAACAAAAGAATGGCTTCACCAGAAGAAAATTAAAGTTTTGGAATAGACCAGCCAAAGCCCAGACCTAAATCCAATGGAATATCTGTGGGGTGACCTGAAGAGGGCTGTGCACAAGAGATGCACAATCTGACAGATTTGGAGCACTTTTGCAAGGAAGAGTGGGCAAATATTGCCAAGTCAAGATGCGCCCTGCTAATAGACTCCTACCCAAGAAGACTGAATGTTGTAATTAAATCAAAAGGTATTTCAACAAAATATTAGTTTAAGGGTGTGCACACTTATGAAACCAGCTTATTGAATGTTTTTTTTTATTTTTTTTATATTTTTCCCCTTAACAGATTTGTTTGTTTTTTAAATTGAATTGTACAGGTTGTAGGTCACATTAAAGGTGGGAAAAGTTTTGAACTGACTTATTGTGGTGTCATTTTAATATCACAAAAACCTGGCATTTTAACAGGGGTGTGTAAACTATATGTCCACTGTATGTAATTTTTAAAGTTAATTGCTTTTTATAACAAAAATATATCATTCAGATCTTTTAAAGTTATTTTTTTATATAACGGAAATAGATCACTCAAATATAAATATCTCATTCAGATTTTTTGAATTCAATTGATTTGTAAACCAGAAATAAATCATTCATATCCACTATTCAGACAAGGTTTGGCTGTTCTGTTTACATTGACCTGTGCACATATCCAAACCAGAAGAAGGTAAGAAAATAAGAAGTTATGTACCTACCATAACGTTCCATGTTAGTTGTCTTCTCTCGCCTTCTTTCTTGCTTGATGGGTTCGGAGCCGATCCTCGGCTCCGACTCGGCACTTGCTAAGCTCGAGAGTCACTTTTACCAGCTCGAGGCAGCCCCATATCCCATGATGCAAGGCGGTAAGTACCCAGATCTCGTTTGATGACAAAGGGCAATAGCACCAAGCATAAAAACACTTCCAAAAGGAAGAAAGAAAACTTACAGGATGGAAGAAGGACCAGGTCTGAATGGTCTTCAGCATAATAATTTCTTATAGAAAGGTCTGTCCAGGCCTGGGGAAGGAGGGAGGGTCGCAAGAAAGAAGGCGAGAAGACAACTAACATGGAACGTTATGGTAGGTACATAACTTCTTAATGTTAAGTTGTCAATCTCGCCTTCATTCTTGCTTGATGGGACCGCGTCCTAGCACCTCTATCCTGGGTGGCTCAATGGAACAGACTCTTGAGGACTGTAGAGCCAAAACTGGCTCTGTCCCTGGAGGCCAAGTCCAATTTGTAATGGGAAACAAAAGTATGAGGAGTGGCCCAAGTGGCGCTGCACAAATAGTGTCTAAAGGAAGTCTAGCTTGAAAGGCTGTAGAAGTAGCTAAGCTCCTAGTTGAATGTGCTTTAGGTTTTGAGCACAGCTGTTTTCCCCTGAGCAGATAAATTTCAGAGATGACCAAGAAAGCCATCTAGACAAGGTCACTTTAGAGACAGGAAGGCCTTTCTTATTATCCGCATAGGAAACAAAAGTTGATCAGATTTCCTAAATTCTTTTGTTCTGTCCAAATAATATCTGAGTTGACGGTGGACATCAAGATAATGTAGTTTTTGTTCGGCTCTGTCTGAATAGTTTGGGAAAAATACAGGGAGATCAATGGATTGATTCAAATTGCTCTTTGAGGCGACCTTAGGCAAAAAGGTCGGATTAGTTCTCAATGATACTCTGTCTTTGTGAAAAACCAAATAGGGGGGTCGAACCGATAGAGCATGAAGTTCAGACACCCTCCTGGCCGATGTAATAGCCACTAGGAATAAAGTTTTCCAAGAAAGAAATTTCAGGGAACAAGAAACAGCTGGCTCGAAGCGGGGAAGAATCAAGGATGTCAGCACTAAATTTAGATCCCACTGAGGAGGAGGATTCCTGATTGGAGGCTTTAGTAGGAAAATTCCTTTCAAGAAGGCCCTACAGAGCCTATGGGACATAATATTGTGATCTGCAATCCCGACATGAAAGTTCGAGATAGCAGCCAACTGAACTCTGACTGTGGAAGAAGAGGAGCCTGCATGAAAAATCTCTGCTAAGAAGTCCAGGACTGCCTGAACAGGGGCAGTGAAAGGATCAATATTCTTGGCCTTAGCCCAATAAGAGAAACGTTTCCATTTGCTTGCATAAATCCTCCTGGTAGAGGATTTTAAAGAAGCTACTATGATGTCTCTAACTGGGTTAGAGATCAAAGGAAGCCTGGCTAAGGAAGGAAGTGGAGCAACCATGCTGTGAGGTTGAGAGAAGGGATAGACGCAGCTGACCGGATTGGTGAATCAGAAGATCTGGCACTGGGTCCAGATGCCACGGCTGCACCAAAAGGTGACGATGGAGGAACGGGAACCAAACTTGTCGAGGCCAGTAAGGAGCAATGAGAATCAATTTGGCTCTCAAAACGGTTGCTTTCTGGATAACTTGAGGGATCAGAGGAAATGGAGGGAAGGCATAAAGAAGTCCCTGGGGCCAATCCTGGGTCAGAGCGTCTCTGGGGGGATGGCCTGGAAGAGGGAAGAGAGAGAAGAAGTCTGGGCATTTGCTGTTTTGGGGAGTAGCAAAAAGATCGCAACATGGACGACCCCATTCCAGAAAAATCTCTTCCGCTATCGATTGCTTGAGAGACCACTCGTGAGGCATGAGAATAGCTCTGCTCAATCTGTCCGCTACAAGTTGGTTTTCCCAGGGATATGCGTTGCTACCAGAAACCGATGAGAGGAGATTGCCCATTGCCATAGTCTGAGCGCTTCTCGACACAAGGGGTAGGACTTGGTTCCGCCCTGTTTGTTGATATACCAAACTACAGACATGTTGTCTGTGTGGACTGCAATTGTCCCTATGGGAAGAAAGTCGTTGAGGGCTTGCAACGTTAAAAGCACTGCTCTCATCTCCAGGACATTTATGTGCAGGTGGTACTCGAACGGCTGCCACGTCCCATGAACCATCCTGCCCTGATAATGACCCCCCCACCCGATCAGGGAGGCATCCGTGGTGACAGTGGCTACCGGGGATGGGGGTACAAAGTGTCTGCCTTGGTGAACCTGGGGAGATGTGATCCACCAAGCAAGATGATCTTTGCAAGTCTGTGTCACCAGAATCTGGTGACGCATTGGAAGTTGTTGGTACGACCACTGTGTGAACAGCATCCACTGAAGAAGGCGCATGTAGAAGCGAGCCAGGGGAAGAAGAGTAATGGCCACAGTCATGAGGCCTAATACCTTTAGATCCATTCTGGCCTGTACTTTTTTGTTGGCTAGAATGATCCTGACATGACTTTGAATGTCTGAAACTCTTTGATCTGTAAGGGTAGCTGACATCCGAACAGTGTTTAAGTTTGCACCTATGAAAGTAATAGACTGGCAGGGCAATAAGGATGACTTTTCGAAGTTGATCGAGATGCCCAAATGAGAACAAAGATTTATTGTGTAATCCCTGGCTTGAATAAGCTGATGCCTGGTGGTGGCTGACAGGAGCCAGTCATCGAGATACGGAAACACCTGGAATCCTTGACGTCTCAGGTGAGCCGTGACCACTACCATGCATTTGGTGAACACTCTGGGGGCTGTGGTGAGACCAAAGGGCAGGGCTCTGAACTGGAAATGACTGGACCCCAGCCGAAAGCGGAGAAATCTCCTGGAGCGTCTGTGAATTTTGATGTGATAGTACGCATCCTGAAGATCTGTTGAGCACATCTAGTTGTCCTTCTGTAAGAAGGGCAGAATTGACTGAAGAGTGACCATTCGGAATCTTGTCTTCCTCACAGACTTGTTGAGTCTGCTGAGATCCAATATTGGTCTCCAGTCTCCCGTCTTTTTGGGGACCAAAAAGAACCTTGAGTAGATTCTGGGCTCTGAATGGTCTGTTGTAACTGGCTGAATGGCTCTTTTTTGCAGTAGTTTTGAGACTTCTAACTCTGCAATTCCCCTTAGACCGGGTGGTACATCTGGAAGGGAATTTGAGGGGTAGAAAGGACTTTCCTCGAAAGGAATTATGTAACCCTTGGATATGATCGACTGTACCCATCTGTCTTGAGTGAGGGAGTGCCAGGCTTCTGGGTACAGTGATAATCTTCCCCCGACTGCCTCCAAGGAGGGACAGCCGGGCAACATCTCAGGGATGCTGAAAGGGCTTGTCAGAGAGAGGCTCTCTGTTTCCCTGGTTTTGGACCCCTCTGCCTCTAGAGCGGCGTCTGTTGTTGTTGCCCCCTCTGCCTCTAGGGGTAAACTGACCACGTGAATCCGGCGTGACTCCTTGGGATTTGTGGAACCACATTTTGCCACCTTTCAGTCCTTTGGGGTAAGGTCTAGAAGGGGTGGAAAAACGGACTCCTACGGCAGAAAGAGTCTTGCCGTCCTGCTCACACCTGGTCAAAGTTTCCTTCACTTGAGGGCCAAACAAAGCTGACCCATCAAAGGGAGAATTTGTGAAGGACGCCTTAAAGGGATCTGCAAAGTCACATAGCCGCATCCAGGCTTGGCATCTGAGAGCCACACCTGTACCTGCGGCCCTACTCGCTCCATCAGCAGCATATGATATTAGCCGCATGGAGGAGTTTGCAATGGAATTAAGGGTTCCTAGCTGTGAAGCAATTTTTTCCTGAGCCCCTGCAGCTGTAAGATCCTGTACAACATCACCTAGCTCCTTAAGGATATCCCTTTAGAGTCTGGTGAAGTGACATAGGTAATTCAGCGAACGCATAGCAAAGGTCGCTGAGGAAAACATTCGCCACTACCTATCCATGGTCCTAGAGTCCTTATTAGGAGGATGGACGGGTACGGAAGGATCTGCAAGTTCCTTCTTGGTGGCAGCAGCCACCACCATGGCATCAGCGGGAACACCCTTAGTGAGGAATTGCTTATCACACGGGGCAGTAATAAATTTTGAAGGCCTCCTAGGGACTGGCTCTACAGAGTCAGGAGCAGCCCACGCCTTCGGGCAATAACCTGCATAAGGGGTCGAAGGCGGAGACACCCAGGAGGTGGAGGGCCGAGATCCAAACGCCTCTAGGTATACTGACTCATCCTCAGAGGGATTATTGGTGGGCCAGTTTCCTCTGTCTAAGGAGTTCTAGGATGTCTGAGAAGGAGACATCCTCAGAGGGGATCTTGGGGATCCCTCTGACTCATCTAAGTCAGTATCTGAAGTGATAGACTCGGGAGTCTACATGTTTCCTCTACAGGTCCTCTTCCTAGGAGGATCTCCCGAAACATCAGGAGAATCCTCGGAAGAGGGGGATATTCCCAATGGGGAAACCTGAGGCGGAGGATCTCTGGGTCCTGTAGCAAGAGAAGTGGCAGAGATGTCAACAGGCACTATAGAGGGAGGAGCTAAGGGAACAGACTGCTGGCTGATACCCGTGGCCAGCACACTCTTCATCACCTCGAATGCTCCCCTCCCAGGAAGGTCCGAGAGAACCCGTTCCGAAGAGCTAGGAACTCCAGGGACCACCGAAAGGGAAGTCTCCAAGGCAGATGTCGTTGCAGAGCTCACCAAGGCCGAGGCTCCAAGGGGAAGAGCGGGTTCGGACAAGGGTCCGATGCCACTCACCCTCGGAGGAGACCATGGAAGCCCGGCCACCGAATCCCTCTAAGGAAGGTCTCGAAGAGGAGATAAGAGTAGAGGCTGAAGGAACAGAAGGGGGTATCTGTCCCTCAGCCGTAGCAGTAACCATTCCCGAAGACTCCAACTCCAAGCTCTGGGGTAGAGTTGAAGGAGGAACTGCAATGGGGTGTGGACCAATAGCCGTCTGTTGAGACGGGCTATGTAACATTTGGGCCAGTGCCTGTGACTTAAGTAATCTACTGACCACTCTCTAAATCATGGTCAGAAAGCCTGGATGACCTTGAAGATCGGCTCCGATGGCTCCGCCCGAGAGGAGAGGTGAAGCCGAGCCGAAAGTATCAGCTCCAAGGAAGGAGACCTAGACCTCTTCCTCGAAGGAGCCATCGGAACCGATGAAACTATTGAACCTGTCGGAGCCGACAACTTATCGGAGCCGACAGGTAGCTTCGATGTATCGGCTCCAGCCGGAGCCGATACAGCCACAAAAGTAACGGTGTCGGAGCCGATCGGAGCCGACACCGATGCCTGAGCCACATGGTGGTTGGAACCGATCGGAGCCAACACCGAAGTGGTCGAACCAGAATCGGCACCGATAGCCATCGGTGCCGAAGGCTTAGTTAAGCCAGAATCGGCTCCAGCCGGAGCCGATCTCGACTCAGAACGAGTTGGAGCCGAGGCCGCAGGCTTGGACACAGAAGCCTGGGCCTTGGAAGACTTAGAAGTCTTGGATGGAGCCGACTTAGCCGGAGAGCCCTCCGGCTTAAGAAGGCCCCTCAAAATCAACTTATTTCTTCTTTCCTGCAGGACTCTCTGGCTGAAAGAATGACATATAGCACAGGAGTCCTGCAGGTGAAGAGGCCCCAGGCAATACAGGCAAGAAGTGTGACCGCCTGTCAGAGACATTTTCTGACAGCACGAGTCACACTTCTTAAAGCCTGAGACCCTTTCTTTAGACATGGTGTAAACACAGACACACACACCAGTCAAAGAAATTAAATTAAATATACCAAAAGGTATAACTAGAAAACACACACACACACCCTAACGGGGGGGGGGGATGGGATGGGTGAAAGTCTGACTAAAAAAACAAGAAGAGACAGAGAATTTTCTGTCAGAAAAGGTTTAAAACTAAAATAAAACTAACAATTAAGGGTTTTTTTGTTAAAAGGGGCTAAAATAGCAAAGTAGCAAATCACTTACCAGGAGCTGGTAAAAGGAGGACCTCATCAGCGAAGCGGCAAACGAGATCTGGGTACTTACCGCCTTGCATCATGGGATATGGGGCTGCCTCGAGCTGGTAAAAGTGACTCTCGAGCTTAGCAAGTGCCGAGTCGGAGCCGAGGATCGGCTCCGAACCCATCAAGCAAGAATGAAGGCGAGATTGACAACTTAACATGTTTAAATTTTATTTTTCTCTATCAAGGTTTTTCACCTCTTTCATAGTTTGTTAGTCGTACATATACAATCTGTACAATGAAGTCTGGAATAGTTCAAAAACTCTATTGTATTCTGCAGATTTTTTTTTTAATTCCTTGTTGTCTAGTATCCCACCCACCCGAATTACAGCAGTTTTTTAATAACTAGTCTGCTTTGTAAAATACAGCACTCTTGCATCAAACTTGCCATCAGTGCATATATTATACATTGTAACCAGTACTCAATCCATATAATATACATTGTAACCAGTACTTAGTGCATATGATAATATACATTATAACCAGTACTTAGTGCATATGATAATATACATTGTAACCAGTACTTAGTGTATATGATAATATACATTGCAACCAGTACTCAGTGCATATGACAATATACATTGTAACCAGCACTCGGTGCATATGATAATATACATTGTAATCAGTACTCGGTGCATATGATAATATACAGTGTAACCAGTACTCAGTGCATATGATAATATACATTATAACCAGTACTCAGTCAGTGCATATGATAATATACATTGTAACCAGCACTCAGGGCATATAATAATATACATTGTAACCAGTACTTTTAATTATCATCACTCACATGTGAACTCTAGTACAGAGAGAGAGACAAAGAAATGAGGGGTGCTATTCAGTGCTGGTAGAATCTAAAACAAATTTGCCTCACCAGCAACATAGACACTTTATTAGTCCCCAGACACTACACCGTGGCTCAGTCTGAATTACATCATCCTTCACAGAACTGACAGCAGATACTGATGCCTCCCAAGCCGTGGTCCAGGAATTAGATGTAGATGACTTGTGCTTCTGCTCCATAACAGCAACACAAATTCTTCAATGCCAGCCTCTTCCTCTAAACTGATATAAACTCCTTAGTATAAAAATGTGCAGTTTCTAAGCCATACATCTCAACTGTACAGATTTTCCCAGAATGTCCTTGTGTTCACTTAAAGCTTTGTTTACTACTCACAAACATTAAAGTTTCCTTTCAAATCTTACAAAACGTTTTTGTTAAAATAAAATTTGATAGTATATGGTGACACCATGAGAGGATAAACTCTTTGAGAATAAGCTAACAATCTAGTCAACTTCAGATTATCCTGACTGCATCCAATCTGACTAGTCCTACTCCACTTCTTAAATATCATGTGGACATCGACTGATTATGTACACACTGCCATCAGAGGTTCAATAACTGAAAGACTGAATCACCAAACAGTTGTGACCATTGTACCATCTGTGCTGATTTCTGCCAAAGCAAGACGCACACACACACACACACACACACACACACACACACACACACACACACACACACACACACACACACACACACACGCATAAACACAGACATACACACAGACACACATAAAGAAGTGAATGGAACTGTTTTCATTCAGATCTATAAACTGCATGCATTTGTACCATGATTTATAGAACTGGAAAAGAGTGACTCATCATTTGTCATTTCATATTCATACAGTAATTTTATAGCCCTTGAATGCATGCTGAACTCGTCTTCACTATAGGAGAAAAATTAGTCCATAAGACCAGAAAGATCAGTTGCTATCACACTCCATGGTTAACGTCAGACCTTAGAAAAAGAATATACTGCCTGAGTCAATCTCCCCCGAAAAAAAGAGATCAAATGGCCTTGATGTCTGACTAGGGCATTTCATTAGAAGAAATATTTACAAAAAATACTAATCAAACAAGTCAAAACCATCTTCCTTTGGCAGCAGTAGGTCTAGCAGGTAAGAGACCATAAGCTGTTTTAAAATGAGATTAACTCTCCCTCTGACAAGCAAAGACAAATGAAGAAATATCACAAACACTATTTGAACAAAAGCTCACCTTTCCACTAAAGTTGTCAATACTTTTACCGTACAGTACAATAGGATCATGATATTTTGTTCATTCTTTATTCAAGACACATAAAATGAATGAATTCTCTGCTGTATTCTGTCAAAAGACATACTATATGTGGAAGAAAATCTTACCCACACACAAGACCAGGCCTGTAATGGTTTATATCAAATGTTATTCAGAACCTGAAACATTTGTTGCCATGCTTTTGATGTATATTATTTGCACATCCTTAACATGTGGTGTCTTTCCTTACCTGAACAATATGGAAGCAATGCGGCCGTTACTAAAACTGGTGAAAACAATCACACGAACATACACAGGCCTGTCTGTCTCTGTCTTTCCCTCCTTTTTTCAAAATCCTGAAAAGATATGGCTACCCTTAAAAGACATTTTGATGTATATGATCTTATCTCTGAACACCAGTGCAAATTCCTTAAATGTCATAGTACTCTTACAACTATGGAAGGTGCATGGTCAAAGACACTTTGTCATTCAGTAAGCCTCAATGCCAGATCAGTTAAGGGCACACATCAGAAAATGCTTCACAGTCACCGTATATAAGCAGCACCCTAAGGATCAGTCCTTGTTTTTAATTAACTTTATCTCAGTCACTATGTAACATTTGAAAATCAGCGTGTTTGCAGATGATCTGAATAATAAGTTAATAATCAGTAATCACCACCATGATCTAATCTAATTTGGTAGAATTAATGATATCACTGTTTGAGGAAGGGTTTACATACAAATTTTACCAATTGCAAGGCAGTTCTTTGTGTCACATACAAAATGTTATTCATTGTTCCAAGGATGCTTTTCCAAGGATATGAAATATTTACTTTACCAAACTGAAGCTTCACTGAACCAGTGAAGTCAACAATGTATGTGAGACTGTTGTTTGATACCTTATCATCTCCTTTACACAGCACGAAAGCAACATTTATCCCCGACTCTTGATATAAACTGATCTATGTTCTAACAAAAGAAACCAGAATAGCAATGGCTGAAGGTCTTATAATCGGGTTTATGGTGTCTCACTATAGCACACTCTACTGGGAACATTAAATTCTTACAAATTTCTTTAAATACAGTTTACGACTTAATGCTAACCTGATGAAAGGATAAGTATTGTCGCATCGCAATGCAAAAATGCAAGACTGTTTACAATGTAATTTCAACTTGAATTTACAAGTTGTGTTTGCTAAATTTCAAGGTGATACACAAAGGATAGCATCCTTCTTTCAGGGTGGTCTCTTGCCATCAAATATTTATCCAGTAACCTCAGACTCACATTCAAAGCACCATTGCATCAGTGTAGTCAGAAAGTATCTTAGTCTATGAACCTACAATCTGGAATATGGTCTGACCAGTGTTAAGGTCATATCTAAAATTTACTTCTTTTGCAACTCAGCAAACTAATAACTTTAGCTCTTTCTGTGCTATGAAAATACTCCTTTGTAGGTACACAACCTGATAGTAAGGTATTTCTCTAATGCTTCTCAAATGTTGTGAATGTTACTAACTCTACAGCATTAAATAATGATGGCAGTGCTTATTCACATCTCTATGTCAGCAATAGTTGCTCCTTTTCTTAGTTGCTTACTTATAACAAGGTAGCATTTTACTTACATTTTTTTGTTATTTTACTGCAACTAACCATTGTTGAAAATGGACACTTGAGTTCCAGTACCTCTACCTAACGCAAAATAAAATTAAAACAGCCACACTTTTATTAAGACCAGTGTGCTATACTTTGTAGAATACATTGCACTGCATCACATCACTTGGTCTGAGAAAGGGAAACACAGCCAATGTCTGAGGCTGAGTTTATTCCCATACACTAATAAATTCACATTAGACACCAATGCACCGGATTAGCCATGGTTACTGTATTTAAAGCATACAACGGACTACAGTGATAATTATCATATCATGCTAAATGAAATTGTGGTAACCACATAGATAGTAATTCACTGTTTCTTAAAAAGAAAGAGCTGTATGATCGCCTTCAGTTAATTTGGAAAGCCCACAAAGCAAGACTAGAAGCCATTTTGTGTTACTGTGCTTTCTATCCTGGATAACTTTTCAGAGATTTGATTGTTTACCCAAGACTGAACTCCTGGCAGAGCCTATTACTTTTAACAATCTGTGAGATGATGGTTCAGCAGCTTCTCTTACACCTCTAAGATGTACTCAAGGGCATCATTCTATTAATATCAATGACAACTGCTTATCAAACTGGTATCCTTATAGCAATCTTTTGCTGCAGAAACTAATCCCATATGGAACCTGCATCCATATTACTGATTTCAGATGAGTAAATCCATACTTATTCTGTACTGCTTTCATTTATACAAAAGAATATTACAGTATATGTTCATACGGGTCTTCAACTTTAGTTTTTTTATAATTTTTCGTTATTTTTGTCTGCATGCTAAGCATATTAAGCAAAGCACTAGCTCTGTGAAATGTTAACTGGTAGTTTATGGTACTGATTGATAGTTAAAGGAGTTACATTTATATTTTTACTTTATCGTGCTTTTATGAAAGGTAAAAGTTAATTAAATTAAATGTTTCTTTACTGTGGTATTAAACAGAGCAGAGTGTGGTCTAGTTAGCCTTAATGTACTATATTTAGAAGCCATTTTCATTAAAAACAGACAAGGGGTACACATTTTCCCATTTCTACTTACTATAAAACACATTAATGAAATTGCTTTTTAAATATGAAATAGCCCAAGCAATTATAATCTCCTGAAAAACTGCAACCTGTACAGAAACACATGCAATGCTAGCAAATTACAGCAGGCATGTTATCAGCTTAGTCTTATGACACTTAATGGAAAATGGGCAATTATGTCCACATTAGTTTAATAAGACAATCTTTTAATAAATACAACATAGTCTGTTTTATAAATAAAGCTACATTTTACCATTAAAATATTATAAATCAGAGTGAATCAAACAGAAGCATGAGCATTTCAACACTGCAGAAAAGCCACTTTGAATATTCATAATTTGACTGTTTATAGAGTTAATTATGCTATTGGCAGTCAGTTTGAAATCATAATCCTTACTACAGGAATTTGATTCTAACAACATCTGAAAACACTCTATCCAGCTCCATCTATCCATGTTTTTATTTTACACTAAAATTGGTAATTATATTCAACCAAAGAAGGGATTTCTCTATAGACAACCCAAATTTTCTTATACCTTTTACGTTCATTCTTCACCATTCCAGTTTTCATAAATACTAATTTCTATTGAAAGTTGTTATCTAAGCGTATTGTCATATCCACAGAAAGCATTGTTTTATTCATGGAAAGGACTGTTATATTAGGTCTATATTACATTATCAAAAAGTAAATTAATCAAACGGCACTTTATATCAAAATGCCATTTATCAAGCTGTTTATAGTGAGATCGGTGCACAGTAAAGATAGGAAAATTTGCCCTTTCCTTACTGTAGTGCAATCCTGGAGTTGGTATATATAATTAGTGGGGGGAATGTTGCAGCCCCCCACAAGAGCAAATTCAATAAACGGCATTTGCTATCTATGTAATATAGATCCGTTATATCCACAGAAAGTACTATTGTATCCACGAAGGACAATTTTATCAAGAGAAGGCACTCTACGCTTTGGCAAAATATTTTATAAATCAGGCTTTTCCCTCTTATGCATGTACATTTATTTTCTTCTCTCAAATACCTGAAATATGCTGATTATTTTTTCTTTGTATGTATGCTTGCAATATACTGAATCTGTCATGTTGACTCAGAGTCAGGCTCCTTAGCCCAAATCTGAGTTTAAATTATTTGCACAGCATCAAGTACAGTATTTAACTTCTCTTTTTATGTTTGCCCACATCTAAATGCATTTTGACAAAATCCAGAACTTCAGAGTAGTGCAAATTGCTTCAAATCAAGCATTGACAGTTGAGTAAACTGAGGAATGATCAAGTCTTTGCTTTCAGAAGATACCTACCATTTCTAACCCTCCTGGTGTGTCTAACATTCCTTTAATAATCATAGATATGTGCTTAAATACAACCTTTCACCTAATATTTACAGTTGAATTTTAGTGAAGTTGTTATGCTTGCACTAAGGTCTTGTTAAACTGCTGTTGCTGTACAGATGCTTTTCATTACAATGTCCTTTCTGCATACATTTTTTCTTTCCAGGTATTTCTGTAGCTTCTAATACTTGTTGTAAACTGTGAAATAGCTGTACTCGCTAGAAAACTAATGCAGTCCCTTGTGTCATTTGCAAAGCAGAACAATTTGTATTCCATACTTTCATCACAGTTAGATATGCAATACATTACAAATTGCTTTCGAAAAATGCCATTAGTGGTCACTTGACTGTAGTACTCCATTCACTGTGACCATCCCCTGCCTTCTTACAACAAATCTTTTTCCAAGTCATCATAGAGTCAGAAAAGTAATGAATAAAACAAGCTTGAGGAAGGGAATGGGATTCAAAACAATATATAATTACAATTATTCTTGTCAACATTGCATTGAAGATTCAGTGTCATTTCAATTTTAATTGTCTTCACTGTGAATCTAACATAGACAATTATATGTCATCTGGGCAAACATCTTTTTGTTGAGCTATAACATGACAATAATCTAAAAACATCACACAAACAAACAATAAACAGCCATTATCTGATCACAGCAGGAACCAGCCAACATGAGTTATCAGACTCACTTATTATCATCTGTAGTATCCCCAACATTCTTGTAAATGCCTGTAACCCAACACTGACTAAGAATATATCAACAGATACTGATGAAAACATCAAATATCATACCTTTATAAAATGTAGCAAAAACTACAATAAAACATGATATACCAACTCCACAGTTACACAACAGAAAGAATAAGTGAAAAACATCACTACAGATTACAGACGTCCTGTACAATGTAAGCCTCTGTCAGTCTAACCAAACATGGTAAACAAGTGTTAGAAACCCATTAATGAAACTGCAGCCACCTGAGTATGACAGCACCTTAGGTGAAGTTTGATCAGCTGAATTGCTTTACTCCACTAAGCAAATTGTGAAATATCTTTTACTACTAATACATGCAGTTGGCTCAGAAACTATCTTACTAATTGCTCTAGCCAGGAAATATGCAATAACACCCTTTCCTGTCAAGGATCTCCAACATGTAGGGTCCCCTGCTAGTGATACTTATCCTCTTCTCCTTATACAGAAATATCCCCCATCATCTATCCCTCTTACAAAAGCTAACTCTTTATAATGGTGACCTTGCAGTCTTACAGGGTGGTAGTGATAACAAAAGAATTCAAACTCTTTTCGTAAAGTGATCAAATCTTTATCTGGTTCTGCAATTCTGATCGACAGGTTTATATATCTAGATTTACTTCAAAGGTCTTTGCTAACCCTCCTAGATTTTTATCCTTAATTTGTATTTTCAAAACCTTTGGTGTACTCCTGTAACCCAGATTGACAGTTATAAATATCTCAGCATAAATGTTGACCCCTCCTTGAACATTCACCATCATGTCTCATTTGCCACCACTAAAGTTGTTACTCAACTGAAACAAACTTACAAAGTAGGTTAGCAACCTCTGATACAAGAACTTCAACAGCAAAGAATGCATTCATTTCCAAGCTGGAATATACCTTCCCTTCGGTAACCCTTGTGAACTCTAAAGCTGTCAAGATCATACAGAAAAAGCTTACATAAAACACTTCTTAAGATCTGTTGGTTAATCTCATAAGCAGAACCTCTCTGCATTATTGTCAAATATTAAAAATGGCATTTTTTTCAGTCAGGTAAAGGGATGCATTCATTTCCTTTGTGTACTACAGTCAGGTAAAGGGATACATACATTCCCTTTGTGTACTATAGTCAGGTAAAGGGCTGGATTCATTCCCTTTGTGTACTACAGTCAGGTAAAGGGCTGCATTCATTCCCTTTGTGTGCTACATATCATTTAACAACTTCTGCCTTTCAGCCCTCAAGCAGCAACTCACTTCTCTCTCCTTATATCCCCCTCTTGTTGCAGTCTTTTGGCATGCATAGGTTACAGAGATCCCTATTTCACTTGGCCATATCAAAATGTACATTTTCAAAGCTTGCTCTTCTACATGGAATTCTTTGCATTCTGCTGTTAGGTCACTACTAGCAGCTATTCCTTCTTTAGGTAATATTCTAACTACTGTAACTATGTTTATTCAGTAATATTCAACTGTCTTTCAACTTAAAGTCCTTATTACATCGGTCTGAAGTTAGCCACTCTACAGGCAAGAACTGGTAAGAGGTCACTTTGCAGCTCTATCTCTCATTATTGATAATAAATTCTGCCACATGTATGTATATATCTATTTATAACTACTCGATTGACAAATTTTACGTCATTGTTATTGTGCACATATAAATGGCTGAGTCCCTTGAATAGTTCACTTATATATGGTTATCAACTTTAAAGTAAATACGTTCATAAATACAGCAGTCATCTATCTATCTATATATATACATATATGGACCCTATCAGTTGCTTGAGTTTTCAGAAACATGAAATTCATATGGTTGGGACCATGTGATCGAGTTTTTCAAAACCTGAAGCTTTTCAATGGAGATTGCAGTACAGTGCGAATCGAGAAATTTACCCTTTTCCTCAATGTAGTGTGATCTCAGAGTTGGTGTATATAATTTGCAGGTGGTGTGATGATGCAGGGGGCTTGCCCCCTGCAAAAATGTGGATTGTTGTGATTTTTTTTTTGATGTTCTAGTTTTCGGAAACTTGATCATATGGTCCAACCATATGAATTTTGAGTGTCTGAAAACTCGATCATCTGACAGGGATATGTGTGCGTGTGTGTGTATGTAGATATGAATATATATATATATATATATATATACATATATACATACATATATATATATATATATATATATATATATATATATATATATATATATAAATTACTTTTGATGCTCCTTATCATAAACATTTCACAGTGTAATGATGGATTCTTCTCCTTTGCCATTAGTTTCATGTTACCATTCGGCTATGCCCACACCTCTCAACCTCTTAGCTCAAGAAACCTGGAGAAAGCCAAGACAATGGGAGTGGAGGGGGCAGCAAAGTCCCAAAATTTGGGACAGATTTTAAATTGTGTCTTACAAACTTAAAAAGTTGCAGGAATAACAGATTTTGCTTCGATGTGCATTTTATGAAGGATAAGACTGAAACTCTAATACCTGTCATTATTTACTGACGTCAATCGGTAATGATTTATCAGAAAATCATGCATTTTATGAGGAACAGACCAAAAATGTGAGGCAAAATGCTGGACATTCTGCAAAAATCTGGACAGCTGAGAGGTATGTCCAGAAAGTTCCTTAGCAGAAAGCTGATAAAAAGAGTTTTATGATTTTTTTTAAAATACTTTTAGGTAATACTTTAGGAAACTCATATTTATGGGACAGGGAAATAAAAATTCTCAAACTAAAACATTTCCTGGAAAACTATCTCAGTAGCTATATAGAAGTTTATATCCAAAAAAAAAAAAAAAACAGAAGTGCAAAATAATTTTTTAATATGCTGTATCTGGGATATCAAAGATGTTTTGTCCTGCATTTAAAAGAAAATTCTAACAGAATGTCTGACTCATGCATACCATATCAAGTTTAAGAGCACTCACAAATAGGAATACAAGAGCATTTGCACTATACAGATTGCCCAGAAATTCGGAATACTTTTAAGTTTTTGTTCAAAACCCGTCAATGGCTATCCAACAAAATATCATTCCCATGGGCCCTTTTGAGATGCATTTTTAATTTCAACTTAAAAGAGTCTACTATGCTTCATTGGCAAGCTACTATGTCCACCTTATTAAAGATCTATAATTCATACCTATGAAAAGACATCCTACACTAACATATCATGCATAAGGCAACCCAATTCTCTTAATGTTCTCTGTAATTTTCAATGTGAAGCTGTTAAATCTTGCCGTTTATTTTCACTGATGGGTTCAGAGCCGATCCTTGGCTCTGACACGGCCTATAGCAAAGCTCACGGTTTGCCAGTAGCTCAAGACCAAGCCCCTTATCCCATGAATCACTGCTGGAATTACCTCAGATCTAGTTTGCCGCGGCACAGATCTCGATGTTCCAGATAGCTCGGACCATTATTAATCGATAGATTCTTCTATTTGCAAGTTTAAAAACTTTTTTTCTTCAGCTTCTTCATAGGATAGTATATATATATATATATATATATATATATATATATATATATATATATATATATATATATATATGTATAAAATCTATAGAGTTTTAGACTTGGACTTAGTTTTAGATTAGTGCCCTTTGTTGGCTTCTGTTTTTCTATAGTGTTGGGCCTAACAGTTGACCTTGTATTTAACCTTAGGTGTACTTTGGTAGATAATTCTAAGTGTGTTTAATTCTTTAAAATTGTTTAATCTGATATAGAAATGTCTGATGAGAAAGAGAAGCCTCATCCAAACTCTGGCTTCAAGAAATGTCCGGATTGTGGACAAAAAATGTCTGTCACTGACGGGCATGTTCAATATGTTTATTGTCTGGGGGCTAAACACCTCCAAGACTCTTGCAGTATATGTCACTCTTTCTCCTCCATGGTACTTTTGGAGAGAAGGCGAAAATTAGTAGACAGTGGTTTACTTCAGCTCCCCCTCTCCAAAGTGCTGGGTATCCAGGATGGTGCTAGTAGATCCTCAAAATCTTCCAAATCCTCAGGTGATTCGAAAGCATCCAAAAAGACTAAAAAATAGAGGGTGTAGGGTCATTGGTTCCACTGTCCTCGTTGCCGAGTATCCCTTTTGTTCAGAGCCAGCTCACAGTTTTGGAGCCAGTCTCTGAGATTCCCTCATCTCTTCTGCTCCAATCGGCACCTTCGATGCACTCCTCAAAGTCTTCTGTCTGCCTCACAGATATGGATAAGGACTGGTAGTGCAGAAGCTTCTAAGGGCACCAAGCATCGCTAAATTGTTGTTGGCTCTGACGCCTTCGTCAGAGCCGAAGACTCTTAACCCAGACTTGACTACTCCTCCTCCGAGCCGTACTGGACTTTTGGAGCCAAAGGAGCTTGACCTGATAGTTGTTGAACCTGTGGAGCCGAGACCTGCACCGGTGTTATCGGTTCCATCTACTTGGGCGTCCTCGGCGCCGACCAGGGATTCTAGGAGCCGACACTCTCCAGTTGGGTCCAGGGAGGATAGTCATACCGATTTGTCGGTGCCGACTCTTCCTCTCAGGGCTTCGGCTCAGATGAGCTTGGCTCCTACCTCGGGCTCGGAGCCCATGGCCTCGGTGAGGGAGAATCAGACAGTCCCTTTGGAGCCGTCTACTCCTTCTCGTTGGAGCCATGGTGTTTTCGATACTATGAGGAGAGTCCTGTCTCCAAAGACATCAGCATCAGGTCTGGCTTCCTCCTTCCCTCAAGCACCTGTGTCCGCTCCTGCTTCTACCAGTCCACCCAAGCGTAGAGACCCTGAGCCTCAAGTATCCCCACAGGGTGTCACCTGCTCTTCTGAGACCTCCACAGATCCCCACACTGAGAAGGTACCCAGGAAGAGGCTGTGCAAGAGGAGGCACTTGGGCTCCCCACAGGAGTCTTTGACATCTGACACTGACTTGGATGAGTCAGAAGGGTCCCCTTGATCCCCATCTGTGGATATCTCCTTTGCGGACATATTAGAGATCCTTAATCAGAGGGGTGTTTGGCAGTCCAAAAGCCCTACTGAAGATGAGTCAGTGCACTTGAAGGCTTTCGGATCTCAACCTTCTACTTCTTGGGTGTCTCTTCCTTATGATGAGCTCATGGAGCTGATCTGTCGTAAGGCATGGGAGTCTCCGGAGGCCATGGAACCTGTCCCTCGGAAGCCAAATAAGTTCATCTCTGCCCCAGTGGACAAAGCCTTTTTGACTAAGGGAGTGCCTGTTGATGCCATGGTGGTGGCTGCAGCCACCAAAATGCAAACGTCTGAGATGTCCTCATCTATCCATCCTCCTAACAGAGATTCTAGTATCATGGATAGATATGGGAAGTGCATGTTTAGTTCAGCGACTTTTTCCCTTCAATCACCAAACTATTTAACCCATTTTACAAGACTACAAAGAGATCTCCTGAAAGAGCTAGGAGATACTCTCCAGGGTATCGTAGCTGCAGGGGCTGCTGACAAAGTTAACACAAAGCTCACTACCCTAAACTCGATTGTGAACTTGTCCATGTACCTCATATCTTATGCAGCTGATGGTTCAAGTAGAGCCACTAGTTCAGGCATTGCTCTGCGTAGACAAGCCTGGATGCATCTCTGTTTCTTTGTGGAGCCTGTAAAGTCTTCCTTTATCAACACCCCATTTGATGGTCATCCCTGTTTGGGCCCAAAGTGAAGGAAACTCTAATCAGGTGTGAGCAGGAAGGTAAGACTCTATCTGCCATTGGAGTCCATTTTTCTACCCCTACTCAGCCCTATCCCAAGGGTCCTAAGGGCGGAAAAATGTGGTTCCTAAAAGCACAGGAAGACTTTCAGGACACATGTGGAGAAACCCCCTCTAAAAGGCAGAGGAGGGGGTTATAATGGAAGATGCCACCCGCACGGCAGGGTGACAGAGGACATTTCTCTGGTCAGCCCTACCAGCGCTCCTGAAAGGAGACCCGGCTGTCCGGCTCTGGAGGCAGTCGGGGGTCACTTATCTTTGTACCCAGAAGCCTGGCTAAACATAACATCCAATACCTGGGTACAAAGCATCATTTCCAGGGGGTATTTCATACCATTCTTTTCCACTCCCACTCCTGTAAATAGAATCTTGGATGTTCCACCCAATATCAGGGAACAAGCAACTATAGAGGTCTGCAGGTTGCTAGAAAAAAAGAGTCATTCAGCCAGTCCCAGCAGACCAAGTTGGATTCGGAACTTACTCAAGATTTTTTTTGGTTCCAAAGAAAACAGGGGACTGGAAACCCATCTTGGACCTCAGCAGACTCAACCAATTTGTAAAAAAAGAGAAGTTCCAAATGGTAACGCTTCAGGCCATTCTTCCCTTTCTAGGGAAAGGCGATTGGATGTGCTCCATCGATCTCAACGACGCGTACTACTACATAAAGATGGACAGATGCTCCAGAGATCACCTGCATTACTGGCTGGGAGCCAATCACTGCCAGTTTCGAGCCCTGCCCTTTGGTCTCACTACAGCACCCCCCCCCAGAGTGTTCATCAAATGCATGGCAGTGGTCACGGCTCACCTGAGGTGTCTAGGATTTCAGGTGTTTCCATATCTAGACAATTGTCTCCTCACCACTACCACCATGCATCACTTGATTCAGGCAACACAATCTACTCTGACACTCTGCCACCACTTAGGTATTACAGTCAACTTCGAAAAGTCTGCCTTGTTACCATCGCAGCATACCATCTTTACAGGAGCAGAGTTAGATACTTCAACCACCACTCTACGTCTTCCAATCGAAAGGATCTCACTTCTTCGCCAACACATCAACATATTGGTGCAAAAGAACAAAGCTACAGCCACAGAGGTCTTGAAGGTACTAGGTTTGATGGCAGCAGCAATTCTAGCCATTCCGCTCGCAAGGCTGCATATGCGAATTCTTCAATGGCTCCTATTTGCTCAATGGTCTTACCAGAAGTTACCAATGAACCATATGATTCTCATCACAAATTCTTGCAAGAGAGACCTTCAGTGGTGGTTGATGTCTCTTCATGTCACAATAGGAAGACCCTTTGTGCTCCCCCCCAGTAGCCACTGTGACCAAGGATACCTCCCTGATAGGGTGGGGGGGGAGGGCATTTTCAGGGAATGACTGCCCAAGGCACATGGATGGATCAAGAGTCAAATCTGCATATCAATGTTCTGGAGTTCAGAGCAGTAGTTCTGGAGTTCAGAGCAGTACTTCCAGGACTCTCTTCCTCTAGGGACAATTGCAATTCAGACAGACAACATGTCAGTGGTCTGGTACTTGAACAAACAGGGAGGAACCAAGTCTTACCCCCTTTGTCGAGAAGCCCTCAGGGTATGGCAATGGGCTGTGTCATCCCAGCATTTTCTGTTAGCAACGCACATCCCTTGGAAGTCCAACGTGATAGCGGACAAGCTGAGCAGGGTGATCCTGTTGCCTCACCAGTGGTCTCTCAACAAACAGGTTGCGGACTTGATTTTCCGCAAATGGGGCCAGCCTTGCTGCAATCTCTTTGCCAGTCACATCAATATCAAATGCAGAAGCTACTTTGCCCTGATACCACCTCCGGGACATCCCAGAGAGACACACTCATACACGATTGGCCTCCGGGTTTCCTATATGCATTCCCACCTATTCCATTAATACCCAGGCTTTTACAGAAAGCAAAATCACTGGGAAGGACTGTTATCCTCATAGCCCCCCATTGGCTTTGGCAGATTTGGTCCCATTTCCTTCACCATCATCTGCTGGAGGATCCATAGAGCCTGGACCCAGTTCTAGACCTCCTGACACACCCGTCAGGGGACCTCCATCCTTCATTGCAGTCTCTAAAGCTGACTGCTTGGCTGATCCACTTCCTCAAATAGCCAGGCTTCATTCACTCTCAGATGACACAAGACAAATTCTATTGTCTTCTCATAAGCCATCCACCAGAAAACGATATCGCAGTAAGTGAAAAAGGTTCTCAGTTTGGGCCAGTATACAAAAAATTTACCTTTTCCGAGCTCCTCTGTCATCCATTTTAGACTTTTTGACAATATTTTTTAAGGAAGGAGCAGCAGCTGCCATAGTTCCGGTTCAGTTAGCCGTCATATCAAATTTCCACCATGGATTTGATGGGTTAAATGTTATGGCCCACAAGTTATCTAAGGTTTTTCTTAAAGGTGTTTTTCACATGAGACCTCCTGAAAAATCCCTTATTCTCCCTGGAATTTGAATTTTATGCTGTCTCAGATAATTCTTCCCCCCTTCAAACCAGCATCATCTTGAGATCTCAAATTTTTGTCCTGGAAAACTATTTTTCTAGTGGCCATTACTTCTGCCCGCAGAGTGTCAGAACTTCAAGCATTATCTATCAGACCTCCTTACATGATTTTCCATGCTGATAGAGTACCTCTCAGAACAAACCCCTCCTTTTTGCCTAAAGTCTGTTCTGAGTCCAATATCAATCAGGTCATTGAGTTGCCAGTCTATTTTCCCAACCATTCCAACAAATTGGAGTACATGCTGCACAAACTTGACGTACATAGACAGCTCATATTTTATCTTGATAGAGCTAAGGATATTAGAAAATCAGATCAAATCTTCGTATCCTTTTCTGAGGCCAGAAAATGTAGACCAGTGGCTAAGACAACCCTTTCAAAATGGTTATCGGATTGTATCTCTATCTCATTTGTTCATGCAAATGCTAACATACCTTTGCCACACAAAGCAAAGGCTCATTCAACCAGAGCCATTTCTACGTCTTCTGCTTTTCAAGCTGAATTGCCCCTTGACAACATTTGTGCTGCAGCCACTTGGTCTAAGCCTCATACCTTTATCACTCATTACAAAGCAGATAAGGCTTCCAGGGACAGGTCTTCTTTTGGTTCCACAGTCCTGAAAAATGTACTCCCGTGAGCCATCCAGGATTGTGGGTGCTAGGGATGCTATCCATCAGTGAGAATAATCGGCGAGATTAACAACTTCACATAAAGAAGTTATGTAATCACCATAACGTTCCATGTGAGTTGTTTATCTCGCCTTTATTCTCATGTCCCTCCCTCCTTCCCCCTCCTGGCTGACAGCTGACCTAGAGGCTAGTATCATCCTGGTTGTTCAATACTTCTTACTTCCTGGGGAGTTCTCCCCTTACAGGGGTATATATACATGCAGCAAAAAAGATCTGAGGTAATTCCAGCAGTGCATCATGGGTAAGGGACTTGGTCTCGGGCTACTGGCAAACCTTGAGCTTTGCTACAGGCCATGTCGGAGCCGAGGATCGGCTCCGAACCCATCAGTGAGAATAAAGGCAAGATAACTCACATGGAACGTTATGGTGAGTACATAACTTCTTTTTTCACACAAGAGTTAATTTTCCATATCACTGAAGTAAATGTAAAAGGTATTAAGTGTTCTGTCTGTTTGGAATTCAGATATGAAAAGATTTATAACTGACCTTATGTATCTCTCAGTTACCTCACTTTTTCTCCTGATCATTAATAAAACAGTGCTGTGTGATGTCAGTTACCTTCTTAGCGAATTAAAAAGTATGAGGAAAATCCCATCAAATCTCAGTGCTTTGGCAGCTACTTAGCTGAGAAAACTCTTTCAGCAACATTTACACTTAAAAATCTGATATTGTTTTCAGTGTTTACATTATTTTGGTTAGTTCATGAGTTCATTGAGTTATACTAAGCCTGAGGAATGTGAACTGCTACAGGCATAGCCAGCAATGCTATAAAAGAAGAGCAGGTGAAGGGCAGAGGATGGTAGGATGCCATGTTAACTTGGATGACGCAGAAAGAATATTTTCTGCTCAGATTATGCTAGAGGGAAAGAAATAGTGAGATGTTAGGGTAGTGTTACTCTCACTAGTTTGATTCTTGAATGAGGTGCTTTATGTGTAAAGTCTACATGTCCTCCCTGTGTTCCAGTGGATTTCCTCTGGGAGCTCCAGTTTCTCCACACTTTCCAAGTCAGTGATATGGGTTTATCCATGATTGCCTTTTTTGATCATGACCAAATAACACTGGTGGTGGGTAAACACTGCATTGCCCACACCCTGAATTTATAAAGTGCTTAACTGACTGTAATTGATTGTAGAAAAATAAATATCAGTCACTGTTTTAGCTATATCCAAAGCAAGCTGTGTACATATGCCTTGCAGAGCATCACCAGAAATTTGGGAAATGGATGAAGAGTTTACATGCTGATACCATGCATCTAGAAGGCACAGTTAAAGAGACATAGCAGTCTGGAAATACTTTTAGGTTCATAGGTGTGTACTAGGCTAAAGGGTCTGGAGCCTTTACAAGCCTAGCCCATAGGATTACCCTGACATTTTGCAGCACTAACAAAAACTGGTGCAGATGGCTAAGCTTGTTAGCTATAGTTCTTATGGTACTGGGTTTAATTCCCTCAGTCTGCCTTTGCCTACTGTGTATCCTTCTGTGGTTTATAAATGCAAAGTTAATTCAAACTTTTAGGAGATTTTCTCTTAGGTATGTATGAATACAAGGCAGAATCTGTGTTACATTTTAATAATTAACCATGAAATATCTTGCTGATTACTTATATTAATTGTTTAATCACTTAACCAGACAGTGATCTTTGGGTCAGTAAGATTGCAGATGACAAAAGTTGGGACTCTAGTGATTATTTTATGCAACCGATTTAGGTTGCTGGGATTTATGGACATATTAGATGTTTACTCAAGAACTATAGCATTTCATGCTAAAAATAGAAAGTTATAAATTTTGCTCTTAATAATTAATGTTATCGAAATACTTTAAATAATAATATCGTTGAGAAAGAAAAAACAATGGGAATTACTATGAGAAACACTTTTTATTTCATGAAGACATATTGGTGGTTATCAAAGAATTGTACTCTTATTTAGGATATATGTTGCAGCACTTCTAACAGAGATGAAATTACTCTATTGATGCTGTAGAAGGCAATAGTTAGACCAGATACTGAATACTACTTAGAAATTTGCATTTATAATTATGCACAGATTTAGTGCCTAGAAAGAATACAGAGGTACTTTACTAGACAAATTTCAAATCTCACGCATTTGAGTTACAAGAGAAGGTTTGAGAAGCTGTCTCACTCGACAATAAACTGTAGCCTGATCAAATGTGATCTTACTTTAATTTATAAGTGTGTAACTTGAAAAAGAAAGTACAGTTACGTAAGTAAACTCATCACAGCAGTAGATGTTTGAATGCTCACTGCTGCAGTAACCTAAGCTACATGTGTTACATTCTGCCAAGCAATTAACAGCCGGCCAGCTTCAAAAGCTTCAAGGCACCTTCCATGTGCCCAAGTCATTAGACAGCTTGAACTGAGCTGTCCAAGACTGGTTTGGGTCTGAATCCCTTCAGAGCTTTCATGCTGTCACAGGGAGGCTAAGCCCTTACAGGACAATGCTAGGAATAATGCAACATGAATGTCCACATCCCGGCAGAAGAATAAATTACAAAATAAGGGGGATAGAGAGAGGGAACAGCTACTTCATCAGTGATCATTTGAGCATCTACTGTTATTGTAAGTTTACTTACACTACTATACTATGTTCATCATATTATTCACTGCTGCAGTAGCCTTAGCTTTATGAGCAGATTACCCCAGCTTCCTAAATTTGGGAGGTGGTAGGGGGAGGGTCCAAGAACCACTGCAGAATGGTCCTAACAAAGCCTAATCTAGACCTAGAAAAGGAATCAAGCTTGTAGTGCTTTAAAAATGTATGCACAGAGGGAAAAAGGTTACTGCCTCTTCAATACTTCTAGAATCCAACCCTTTCTGAAAAGCCATAGATGTAGTAAAGGTCCTGGTAGAGTGAGCCTTTACACTGCTTGGAAAAGATTTGTTGTGGTGGGAATAACAAAAGGTAATAGCATAAACTAACCATGTGGAAATAGTTTGTTGTGACACAGGTTGTCCCTTTTCCTTATCTTCGCAAAAAGCAACTTTTTTGAAGGTCTGAAAATGTTTTTCTGTCAAATAGTACCCCAGTTGTCTGTGGACATCCAAAGGATGGAGTATGCTTTCTCTCACATTTATGGGTTCGAGGAAGAAAACAGTAAGACGGACAGTACGGCTTAAAGTAAATTCAAATACTACTTTAAGCATAAATGTAGAATTACTTTTCAAAGAAACCCTGTCGCTGTGAAAAATGAGATAGAGTTGACCTACCATAAGAGTTTTGGACTCAGATACTGTTCTTGCAGTGGTCAGAGCAATCAATAAAACCATTTTCTATGTTAAGAACCTCAAATCAGCCTGAAGAGCTGGTTCAGATAGAGCAAACATTAGTTTCTTAACACAAAATTAAGATCCTAAGGAGCAGCTACTATTTTTCTTGGATGACCTTTAGTCAAAACCTCTTTTAAAAACTTTCTAACATGAGAATGGATTGAAAGAGGGGGATCCATGGACAGACACACTGAAATGGCTGATACATAAACCTTGACAGAGGAGTAAGATAGGATAATGATAGTGAAAGTAAGTAGGATAGTAACTCACACAAATATTGTAAAGTCAGAGAAATACAAGCTCTGAGTGGTTGCCGGTTATTGAAATCAGCTAGAAAATATTTTCCATTTGAGTATATATGATTTTCTGGTAGCAGGCTTTCTTACCTCCATTAGAACCTGCTGTACATCCTCAGTAAACAGGTGCTTAAAAGGTATTAAAATCCTATCATCCAGGCAGCCAATTGAAGTTGATCGGTATCAAGATGTATCAAACACCCCTGTAAGTAGATCCATTCTGAAAAGGAGGTTCTGGCAACTGCCCCTAGCAAATTCCAAAAAAGGGAGAACCACTGTTGACTGGGCCAGAAGGGAGTAACAGCAGTGACCTTGGGGGATTCTTTCTGCATCTTTAGAAGTATCCTAGATATGAGTGGAAAGGGGGTGTAAAAGCATACAGGAGCATTCCTGTCCAAGGAAAAGAAAAGGCATCTGTCTTTCAGGTCTTCTTGCATGGAATCCTAGAGTACAATTTTGCCAGCTGAATCTTCATAGAAGAGGCAGAAAGGTCTACTTCAGGAGCTCCCCACAGATGGATCAATTCTTAGAAGACTCCCTAATCTAGCTTCCTTCATGAAAGTCTACCTGTGTCCTCCTCAGCTTGTCTGCTACATTTTTTCTCAGACAGTGTGTAAGATGCCTACAGAGTAAGACTGTATTGTAAAGCTATATCTAAAGCTAACATTATCAGTCTGCATAGGTGATAACATCTAGTTCCCTCTTGCTTGTTGATGTACCACATCAATGTGGTATTGTCTGTAGCCACTTAAAAAATCCTGGGGACCAGAGCTAATTCAGAGAATTGAGAGCCTCATTAATTGCAGGCATGTCCTTGATGTTTACTTGCTTGCATATGTCTTTGTTGTCCTAGATACCTTGCACTTGTATCCCTTTTGATACTGCACCCAAAGTCAGAAGCATCTGTGGAGAGTTGTTCCTTTGGAGCAGGGAGGGAGAAAGGGAGACCCATATTTAAGGATATTTTATGTCTCTACTGACTTCTCTTCTGACAAATCCCAGAACTAGTATTTAAAAAGATAATGGATGTTGGTGCTGTGACCAGAAAGACTTCAGATACCATTGTATTTTTCTCATGTGGAGTCTTGCCAGGGGTATCATGAGAATCATAGACCACATGAGACTCAGAATCCTGAGATTTTTCTTTGCAGTGACTGGAGTCTGAGAGTTTTTTTTCCTGTGGAAGAAAAGCTCGTTTTACTGAGGTGTCTAGCAGACACCTTAGGAACACAATCCAATGTGATGATGTCAAAAACAATTTTAAATGTTCTCTTTGGAATCCTAGCTTGTATAAGAGATCTCTCACATAAGAGAGAGAATTCTAAGATTTTTAAAATGACTGTGCATAGATAAGCTGTTTAAATATGGAAAAATTTGGACTCCTGCCATGAGCTATAACAGGAGTTAGACATTTTGTGAACACTGTTGGAGCAGTGGATAGTCCAAAGAATAAGGTAAAGAATTGGATCATGAGATCCAGACACATAAAACCTTAAGAAACAGCTGAAGTCTGGATGAATAGGTATGAGATGATCATCATCTTTTAAATCTAGTATTACCAAAAAAGCTTACATGAGGAAGAAGGGGGAACGGGTTGTCAAGTGACAGCATTTTGAACTTGGATACTACCACAAATAAGTTTAGGAAATAAAGATCCACAACTGGTCTCCATGCATTTTCCTTCTTTGGCACCAGAATCATCCTTGAATATAAACCTTTCCTTAACTGGGAAAGAGGGACTGGCTCTATTACTCCCACAAAAACCTGTTGTAGGACAGGATGTAACAGAGGAGTTTGATCTGCTGGATGAGGAATAACTCCCTGGAAAAGAAGGAATTTCCTCACACTGCCATCCCTATCCTTGCTGAACGATCTTTAGAGCCTTTTTGTCTGAATCTATTTGTTGCCAAAGAGAGAAATGGAGTCAGACTTTCTGGAAGAGATAAGAGATTGCCATTGTGGAAGGGAGTGATGTGCTCCATTAAATAGTCACTCTAACTTGTTTGACTGTCCTTTGTTTTGGAAGGTCTCTGCTTTCTTTTGGGAACATCCCTGCCTTTATTTTTAAATGTGTGTTTACCAGCATTTTGCTGAGATTGTTTATAGTGTTTCTTGCCCAAATTGGGCAAGGGGGATAGAGAATTCCTTGGAAAATTTGGGAAAGGAGGGCTGAAACTTAAGAGATTCTCTGAATCAATTTACCCATCTCATCACATTTCTTTTATAATTTATGCAGCAAATGGTGCACAAACAAGCTTTCTACCCAAAGGAGAATTTATAATCTCATTTTTACCATCTTCTGAGAGGTTTTGAGAATGCAGTCAGGCAACACAATGCCAGTGGCCATGACTCTGGACACAGTATCTACAGAACTGTAAACACACTTTCAACAATGAGCTATGACCTATGAAATGGAAGAAACTAAACCACTCAAAGCTGATTTTTCTTCACAAGAAGGAACTGCAGCTGAAATATTCTTCATACTTTCACAATTAGAATAAAATTTAGCATACAAATCTGACAATTCAAAATTATGAAAATCAAAGTTGCAGACGCAAACACTTTTCATAATTTTACAAGTAAGTGCAAGGCTAGCTGCCTTTGAGGGCCAGTTTATACCTAGCCAATTTCTCTTTTTCTACTCAAAAAACCTATCCCATTTGGTCACAGATTGGCCTTACTCATCTCATGGTTGACAAGTATATATTGCCCCTAATGACAATAACTGCATTCATACCATAGATAATTTGAGGGGACCCATGCATGTGATAAAGGATTTAGGAGCTGCCTCTGTCCATTAGTAGTACAGGGATCAGCCCTGGGGTAACTTTCTGTTTCCTGTCTAGAGATGTAAATTGCTCTTGACAATGAGCAAGAATTAACTTGTTTTTTTTACAGATGGGGGTCTGCTCCATAGCATCAATATCCTCTCTGAAATATACTTGCCCTTCCAAACTGTTCTTTGATGCTGCAGAAAAAGGTTTAGATCCCTAGACTGAGTATTTCTGATGCTATTTGACTTGCTGATGTGCAGTAAATCCATCAGTAATGTGACCTATGTGATAAGCATTTTCATTGGAGGCCCGGGGAGCAAAGCTCCAAGAATGGTTACAAAACCTGGTGTCACATCATATGAGAAAAAAGGAGGCCAGCACCAAGAGTGATCATATGAGCAAGTGTATACAGAGTGTAAAAGGAACATCAGTTACAGTTGTAAACATACATCATACAATAGTTTCAGTTCAAGTAAACATCATATATATCAACAAGTATTTACAAACATTTAAGGTTGTTACAGTACAGAAATTATTAGCATGTACAGGCAGTGTGTCAACAACATTCATCTCTCCTTTTTGTTAAGTAATTTAGTCAATAAAGCTGCAACTACAACAGATTGATAAAAATGAAGAGCTACAGCAAAAGAAAAAATAAACTGTTTTACTGTTTTGCTTGCAGCACTTATGACCAGCCAGGAAAGGGTGACAAATAGGCGAACAGGTAGGTCAGTGAGACAAAATGGTTGGCCAAATGGAGAAAGGCACAACAAAGAATATAAAAAAAAAAAGTAGTGCTGACCATAAGGTCATTACGTATACACTGATTCAATATTAAATTATGTAACCAGAAAAGAAAACTGCAAGAAAGAAAAAAAAAAATTATTTATTTAACATTTGTTTATTCGGAAAGTCTGACTGAGACAGTGCCTATTTTCTGCGGAGGACTGGGGAGAAAAGCTCCAGAGGCAATTATCATAATTACATAATATATAGAATACACGTTGATTACATTAACTTGTTCACATGAGAATACATCAATTAAAATAAAGAATAACAGTTCACATTGACAGACAAGTATGCATACAGTAGTTCCAAGCCATCTTACACAGTAGATATAAAGTTTATGTGAAGAGATTATATAAAATAGATTAGTAAAGTAGAACGAGAAATAACTTATGAGTTAGGTGAAGAGATTATATAAGAAGTTAGATTAGTAAAGTAAAACTAGAGAGATAACTTATGAGTTAGGTGAAGAGATTATATAAGAAGTTAGATTTGTAAAATAAAACTAGAGAGATAATTTATGAGTTAGGTGAAGAGATTATATAAGAAGTTAGATTAGCAAAGTAGAACTAGAGAGATACTTCTGAGTTAGTTGACGAGATTATATAAGTAATTAGATTAGTAAAGTAGAATTAGAGAGATAATTTATGAGTTAGGTGAACAGGGAGGAAAGTTAAGGTAAAGGTTTGCTGAGAAGGGAGAGGGGGAAGAGAGAATAAAAAGTGTATAGGTAGGACAGGGATAAAGCAGAATAGATATTGGTTAGTTAGTGGTGGGGCGGTAGGAGAATAAAGCAGTAAAAGAGTAAGTAAATGAGATTTAGCCAGGACTAGAACATGGGTAAAGACAGCTGCTAAACAGATGATTCTTTAGTCACTTTTTTTTTTAATGAATTGCATTTGCAGTAGTTCTGACAGGTTGAGGGATATTGTTCCAAATTTTGGAGACACAGCTGGAGTAGAATGAGTCCAGGGCACAGTTGCTGGATTTGGTGATTTGTAGTAGACATTTATCTGAGGAACGGAGGACATGAGTATTGGTGTAGGGTTGGAGTAGATATTGGAGAGCAGGGGAATTATCTGGTTGGTGTATCAGTCTGTGGACAGTGATGATCTGGGTGTAAGTTAAATAGTAGGGCAATTCTAACCAGTTAAGTTGTTTTAGGGCAGAGGAGTGGTGGGATCTGTGTGGGGAGTTTGCTGCAAATTTTGTAATTTTATTGTTGCAAGCTTCAACTTTTGCTAAATCTGTTTACTTTAGGTTGGTAAAGATAGGGGGAGGTTTATAACAAGGTAGAGAGAAGGTGTGTTCTGGCTATTGCCTGTCTTGTGGTGTTAGTGAGAAATGGTTTGATTCTGTATAGTGTGCCTAACTGTATACGTCTTTTTGATAGTATGAGATAAGTACATGCTAAATTCCTTATTATTATCAATTAGTACACCTAGGAGTTTTGTTTGGAAAACTGCAGAAATTATTGTATTGTTGGCAGAACATATTTTAAATGTAGCTGAGGAGCCTATGGATTTACTGAGGCAAAAGAGCATAAGTGTAGTTTTAGCTGGGTTTAGAATCAGTTATGAGTTTGTGAGCCAGGATGCCACCCCCTGAGAAGGTCCTTTGTGTTATCTCAAGTTGTTGTAGGGTGGGTAGTCTCATCTGTAAACTGAACTATTGAGACAAGGTTGGTAGCTGTATGAAATGAACTGACTAAAGGTCTTATGTGCCACAAATGTTAATGAGAGCATTGCAGAGTGAACGCATAGAAAACAGAAACAAACACTGCATGTGGAAAATGTTAAATAAGTCATAGCAAAATACAGGGTAGAATTTTGGATAGCTAGAAGTGAGATATTGAATGTCCATAAAATAAAGATGACAGAAGAAGGAGAGGAAATGCTATGTATCTACAGGATGTTTTATTATATTGTCTTTTTATGTTAGGATTAGATGTATACAATTCTAGTAAGGGAAGGCATTTTAGCCTTTGATACCTGTGTAGGACCACCACAACACAAGTAACTGCTTTTAAATGTAGTGATGAACTTTTATCTAGTCAATTATCTCATTTTTAATGGCACAATGCAGAGACAGGAGAGCCTGATGTGGCAATCCAGTTAAAGTCAACATTATACACAGACTCATTTCCACAGTAGAGAGTTGGAGCCACAGCTCTCTTTTCTTTGGAATTTAGGCAGTTCCAATACTCCTGGGCCAATAAAAAGAGCTTATATGCATACTTGCATACATTGCATATACTGATGATCAAATGTTAGAGGAAGGAGAAATAGAGGAAGACAAACAAGAAGTTGTATGCAGTTCTGACTGTACTGTGTGTGCTAAGAAAAGCACCCATGGTGAAATCAGAGACTGGCACGATGCTGATTTCTTACACTTTGAATATGCCCTAAGTTATGAATGAGGTGCATTTACACTGCAGGTTAAAAAGCATAAATACTTGACGATTATGAATGGGGTCCATTTACACTGCAGGTTAGAAAGCATAAATACTTGAAGAAATTAAATCCGTCACCGTCACGGGTAAGAGTACTGTATTACTCTAGGGAAACCAAACAAAAACAGTACACTGATTGCTCATAAGATAACACAGTACTGATTATTCATAAGAGAACAAAGCACTAGTTGTTCATGAGAGAACATAGCACTGGTCCTTCACGAGAAAAAAACACTGCTTTTTCATAAGAGGCAGTGCACTGATTGTTCACAACAGCATAGTCCACTGGGTATAAATAAAAGAACAGTGAACAGGTTTATTCATAAGAAAACACTGCACTGGTTGTTCATAAGAGAACAGTGCACAAGTTGTTTATAAAGGGACAACTGCACTCATTATTCATAAGAGATCAGTGCACTAATTGTTCATAGCAGAATAGTGCACTGGTTGTTCATGAGAGAACAGTGCACTGATTGTTCATAAGAGAACAGTGCACTGGTTGCTTATAAGGAGGACAGCACTCTGACTGTTCATAACAGAACTGTGCATTGGTTGTTCATAAGAGAACAGTGCACTAGTTGTTCATAACAGAATAGTGCACTGGTTGTTCATGAGAGAACAGTGCAGTGGTTGTTTATAACAAAACAATGCAGAAGTTGCTTATAAGAGAACAGTGCACTGATTGTCCATAAGAGAACAGTGCACTGGTTATTTATAAGAGGACAGCACTCTGGTTGTTCATGACAGAACAGAGCACTGGTTGTTCATATGAGAAATGTGCACTGGTTGGTCATAAAAAGAAGTTATGTCTTACCATGTTCCATCTGTGTTGTAGATCTTTATTCAATCATTACTGACAGGACTTCGGTTCTGTCCTCAGAACCGACATGGCCGTTACCAAGCTCGCGCCAGCAAAAAACTTTCAGCTAAGACCTACCCATAATGCCCCTCTCAGTCTCTTCAGATCAAGTTTGTCCATTCTTATATTACAGAGGTAATAAAATAGACAGCAGGAGGCTCTGTCTGAGCAAATACCTTAACTAGAAAATCCTAAAGTCCACCAGCAGTCCAGGCAGGGGGAAGGAGGGCGGGAAGTAATGAATGAATAAAGATCTACAACACAGATGGAATGTTATGGTAAGACATAACTTCTTTATCTGATGTTGTAAATCTTTATTCATTCCTTACTGATAGGATTGAGTCCCCAGCTACTTGAGTCCTGGGTGGCCCTAAGGAAGGATATTCCTGACCACCATAGAACCAAAAGATGCTTGTCCCCTGGAGGCCAACTCCAATTTTTAATGAGTGATGAAGGTATGAGGTCTTGCCCAAGTGGCTGCTGCGCAGATATCATCCATAGAGGCTCTGGAATGAAAAGCCACGGAAGTAGCCACTGATCTCGTCGAATGAGCCTTTACTCTGGAAGGGAAAGTCAGTTTATTTTGATGGTAGATAAAGGTAATGATGTTTCTAAGCCAAGAAGATAGAGTCACTTTAGAGACAGGTTTTCCCAGTCTGGGTCCCGCAAAGGCCACAAACAATTGATCCATTTTTCTGAAAGATTTAGTTCTGTCCAAGTAAAAATGAAGTTGCCTATGAACATCAAGGGTATGCAAAAGATATCCCCCCTCTATTTGAATGTTGAGGGAAGAAAACCGGCAGGTCAATAGATTGGTTAATTGAAAAACCAGAAATGACCTTGGGCAAGAAGGATGGGTCAGTACGTAGGGACACTCTTTCCCTGTGGAAAATCAAGTAAGGTCTCTTGACACTTAAGGCCTGCAACTCAGGTACACTTCTCGCTGAGGTAAGGGCTAGTACAAGTAGAGTCTTCCAAGACAAAAATTTTATAAAACCTGAATTAGAAGGTTCGAAAGGAGGGCTTGTTAATGACTGAAGCACCAAAGTCAAGTCCCAAGGCTCCATGGGGGGCTTGACAGAAGGTTTAACATGTAATACTCCTTTCAAGAAGGTTTTGCACAGATGGTATGACATAACAGAAGAATTATCAAATCCATTGTGAAAATTTTTGATAGCTGCTAAATGTACAGTAATTGTCGATGCTGAAGTTCCCACATGTAGAAGGGTAGTCAGGTATTGTAGGATCTTCTGAATAGGCATAGAGAAAGGGTCTATGTCATGATCTTTGGTCCATGTAGAGAACATAGCCCACTTACTAGAATAAATTTTTCTGGTGGAAGGTTTGTGTGAAGCCAGAAGAATCTCACGGACAGGAGATGAAATATCAGGTAGCCTGGCAATCATCAGAAGTGGAGAAACCAAGCTGTGAGCTTGAGGATGTGGAGATTGGGGTGATCCAGTCCCCGAGGGTTAGATAGCAGACCTTGGGATTGATCCAGGATCCACGGGCTGTGAATCAGATGAGGCCATAGGAAAGGGAACCAGACTTGACGGGGCCAATAAGGGGCAATGAGGATCACTTTGCTTCTGAACCTTTGAGCTTTCTGGAAGAATTTCAGGATGAGGGGAAATGGGGGAAAGGCATACGGCAGACCCGGGGGCCAATCGTGCATCACAGCAGCCCTTGGCAACTTCCCCTGAGGGGGGATCAGGGCAAAATAGCTTCTGCATTTGTTGTTTAGAGGGGAAGCAAACAGGTTGCAGCAAGGCCTGCCTAAATGGCAGAAGATCTCATCCATTATTATAGGACTGAGGGACCACTCGTGAGGCATCAGGATGTTTCTGCTCAAATTGTCCACAATAAGGTTGGAACTCCTGGGAATGTGCATTGCTAAAAGAAAGCAATTGGAAGCTATTACCCAGTGCCAAATTCTCATGGCTTCCCAACACAGGGGGTAAGACCTGGTTCCGCCTTGTTTGTTGATATACCAGATGACTGACATGTTGTCCGATTGAATTGCAATGGTCCCAGAAGGGAGGGATGTATAGAACGCTTGCAACGCTAAGAAAACTGCCCTCAATTCAAGGACATTTATGTGCAAATTGGCCTGCATGGGGACCAGCTGCCTTGGACTGTCTTCCCCTGGAAATGCCCCCCCCACCTACTCACCCTAGCAGGGAAGCGTCCGTGGTCACCGTAGCCCTGGCCTGGGAAAGGCAGAACGGTCAACACCAAAGATTTAATTCTGGCTTCATCCACCAAAGCATTTCTTTCTTGCCAAGATTTGTAAGGTGTATCAAGTGGTTGGGAGGATGGGTTAAGACCGACCATTGTGAAGAAAGGAGCCACTGTACTAGTCTCATGTGCAACCTCGCCAGTGGAACTAAGGTACTGCTTGCTGCCATAGAATCCAGTAGTTGTAGTACAAGGCATGCTGGTACAAAAGTCTGTTGGAGGAGGACTTGAATCTGGCTTCTTATTTTTGAGAGTCTGTGAGGAGGAAGTGGAGCTTGACAGTATGTTGTGTCAAAGATCGCTCAAATAAATTCCAGTATTTTTGTTGGGGACGTTTGAGATTTTTCCTTGTTGATCGTAATCCCTAAGTGAAGAGCAAGGCCTTGAGAGTAAGAGAGGCTGCGGATGAGAAGATTCCTGGAAGTGGTGGTAAGGAGCCAATCGTCTAGATACGGAAACACCTAGAATTCTTGTAGTCGAGGATGAGCTACTACAACTGCCATACAAATGGTGAACACTCTGGAGGCTGTCCAGAGACCAAATGGCAGTACCCTGAAATGGTAGTGATTGGCTCCCAGCCAGAAGCGAAGAAATCTCCAGGAGCACTTGTCCATCTTTAAGTGGTAATACGTGTCCTGGAGATCTATAGAGCACATCCAGTTGTTCTTCCCTAGAAAGGGGAGGATGCACTGTACCATGACCATCCGGAATTTTTGAGGTTTTATGAATTTGTTTAGTAAGCTGAGATCCAGGATTAGTCTCCAGTCCCCTGTCTTTTTTTGTCACTAAAAAGAACCTCAAGTAAAACCGGATCCTCTCTGGTCTGGTGGGACTGGCTGGATGACTCTTTCTTAGCAGCTTTTCTATTTCTAAGGCTGCTACCTCTCTATAACTGGGTGGAACATTGGGGATTCATTTGACGGGTCTGGGAGTAAGATCGAATGGGATATGGTAGCCTCTGGATATTATTCTCTACACCCATGCATCGGTAGTGATAGGTTGCCAAGCTTGTAGGTGCAGGGGAAATCGAGCCCTGACTGTTTCCAGAGGAAAGCAATCGGGTCGCTGCTCAGGAGTGCTGGTAGGGTCAGTCAGAGAAGGAATCTCTAGCGCCCTGGTCGCTTGGACCCTGTCTGCCCCAAAAGGGGCGTCTTCCGGATGAGTTTCCCCCTCTGCCACGGGGGGGGGATTGCTCACCATGAGTGTCACGAAAAGATCCTCGGGACTTCGTGAACCACAATTTTCCTCCCCTCTTGTTCCTGGAATAGGATCTCTGGGGGGGGTGGAAAAATGTATGCCCACAGCAGACAAGGTCTTTCTGTCTTTCTCACTTCGTGGTAGTGTGCCTCTTACTTTGGGACCAAAAAGGGAAGATTCATCAACAGGCATGTTGATGAAGGAAGACTTAAAGGGGTCTGCAAAATCACACAAACGCATCCAAGCATGCCGTCTCATGATGATGCCTGATGCGGCTGCTCGAGCTGCCCCCCCGGTGGTGTGAGATATCAAGCACATCGAGGAGTTTGAGACAGATTCCAGGGTAGCCAGCTGCGAGGCAACAGTGTTACGCACCTCATCAGACAGTACCCCCACCAAAGAGGTAGACATTTCAGAAATGATGTCTCTTTGGAGGCAAGTGAAGTGTGCCAGATAGTTCAGCGCTCGAATAGCAAAGGTCGCTGAAGCATAGGTCTGCTTCCCCAGTCTGTCCATAGTCTGAGACTCCCTGTTCGGGGGATGAACAGTGGAACTATCTTCTGCCAGTTTCCTCTTGGTGGCCACTGCCATGACCATAGAATCAACTACCAACTGCTTGGACCAGTTGGGCTGGTGTTCGGGGGTGGATAAAATTTTGTCTGGCCTTCAGGGGACAGGTTCTACATTGTCAAGGTCCTTTTGGGCAGGCTGCATGATCAGTTTTACAATTCATCCACAGGTGGGGTCACCCAGGAAGTAGATGGCTGAGCAGGGAAGGCCTGAAAGAACACCAACTCCTCCGAAGAAGGGTTAGAGAGCTTTCAGTCTCCCCTCTACTTGAGGATCTCAAGAATGTCTCCAAATGAGACATCTTCTGGGGGAGACCAAGTGGATCCTTCTCCCTCATCACAATTACAATCGCTGTCCTCAGTGATAGATTCCTCAGGGGAATCAAGGTGCTTCCTCTTGCACCGTTTCTTCCAGGGTGGCTCCTAAGTGGGATCTTCTGAGGAGGACTCCAGAGAAAGGGTTCCCTTCAAGGGAAGGTCTTGCAGCTCCCGTGCTCAGGATCCTAGAGTAGGGGGTTGGGACAGCTGCATGCTAGAGGGAGGTTCTGGTGTCGATGACATTGGTGCTGACTGTGAGCATGTTGAGGCAAGGACCCTCTCCATCACCCAGAAAGCAGGCCTGGACAAGGAGAGATGGGAGTCCAGAACTGAGAAGTACAGCCTTGGAACCGGGGTCACACCCCACCCTGAGGAGCCTGCCTCCAGGTGAGGAGCTCCGAGATGACTGGTAGCTGTCGGTGGAGCAGTGGCCATAGACGGCGCTAGTGAAAAAATAGGTGCCGAACTAGGAACCACAGTGTAGACAGTCCAGTCACTGGTCCGAGAGTGCACTGGTTCCAGCAGAGCTGTTGTGCCAAGAGTAATCAGTGCCGACAGGGGAACCTCCACAGTCGGAGCCGAGACAGTATGCACTGGGGTGGTCATCGGTACCGAAGTCTCCTGGGCCTGGGAAGAGGCTGGAGGAGGATATACTGGTGAGTATACTGTGTAAACATCTATTCCAGAGGGGATGGAAGACCTAGCAGGGGTGGGCAATCCTCTAGCTGCCAGAAGCTGGTCCGCAACCCTCATTACATCTTGTTCTGAAAGGCTCCTGGTGGATCTGTAGGAGGCTGCTGAAGGAGAGTCAGGTCTTTCAAGAAAGGAGCTAAATTGGTGCCCCAAAAAAGGGTCATAAGTTGGAGAATATCTGGTTCTGGGAAGTTGTTCAACCTTTGGAATCAATGGGGTCATTGTCTGTGGAGCCATATAAGCTATCAGCACCATGGCCGGGGATGGTGCCATTACAGGTACGGTAGTCAAAGCCGATATCAAGACCAAGGACAGCACAGAGGAGGACGGTGCCAAAGCTGGTACCATAATAAAAGTCAAAATTAGAAGCAGCACCGAGGGAGAAGATAAAGAGCCTAGTGCTGAGGTTGTCTGACCTGAAGGCGCTGGAGAAGCTCAGTGTCGACTTGGTTTTGAAACGGAAGGAGATGTAGGAACCGAGTGACTCCATTTCTCATTGTGTTTTTTAGTCTTAGGAGGTGGTCAGACCTCTGTCCCAGAGAGAGCCTCCGAAAAAGGAGTTTTAATCAAACCCTTCAATATCAACTTGTTTTTATGCTCAGCCAAAGTGCGATTGCTGAAGCTAGAGCAGATATCACACAAAGCATTTATGTGGTCAACGCCCAAACAATAAACGTACCAAGCGTGACTGTCTGAGATGGGCAACTTATGTCTGCACTTATCGCACTGCTTAAAATCCAGTTTGGCTTTTTCAGACATAATTTTACACACACCATACTAGTCCAAGCAACAAGGTAAACAGTCAAAAAAAACAACAGCAGAGTTAAAGAGAATAGTTTTTTTTTTTTTTTATCCAGATAGAAAGAAAGAGAAGAGTACCAACAATGGTACTAGAAATAGCACAAATGGTAGGAGAGAGGGCCTACCTAAGGTAGGAGAGAGGGACAGTACTAACGATGGTATAAAAGGAACTACCAAAGGTAAAGGGGAAATAGAACAAGAAGAGGAGTGTATAGATGAAAGGCGAAAATTAGTGAAAAACTGACTAAAAAGGTAAGGTATCGATAGGTATTTACACAAAAACGCTACACTTAGCTTTGAGAGAAAGGCTTGGCACGTCCGATGAGGAATGTGGCAAATGAGATCTGAAGAGACTATGAGAGGGGCATTATAGGTAGGTCTTAGCTGAGACTTTTTGGCTGGAGCGAGCTTGGTAACAGCCGTGTCAGTTCCGAGGACGGAAACAAAGTCCTATCAGTAAGGAAAGAATAAAGATTTACAACATCAGATCTGATGTTATATGACACACCAATAAAGCAGTTGATATTCAATATACAAGCTGGAATATACATGCTAATACATTTCATAAGCACGTATACTGTATGCCAGAGCTTACTAACGAAAAATAATCTTGTAACTCTACAGTTAAAAAACACATCAAACTTCTTACCTCGCTATCCACATCTGCAGCTTCTGTTAACTGCTTGTGCATGCATGTTACTAAATCTGTGTTCTCTTTTTACGCTCAGTAGTGGGTATCATAGCTGAACTGTATTATTCTTCCTTGCAGGCATTCTGCTGCAAGATTGTTTTTGAATTCATTTGTTCATGTATGTATGTATGCATTTATTTATTTGCTCTTTTTTAATTTACTATCTTTTATTGCAGAATGCTTGCTGCAGTTTCTGCACTGCTGATTTAACCAGTGACTACGATGAATGTTGCTTTTGCATGTTGCTATTTAATCATATCATCTTTGGCCCTCCTAGCCACTGGTCTTTTCTTTGTTTATATCTTTCCATTTCTCATCATTAATTGTATACAACTTTGTATTTTTTCTAAGAGAAGAATACAGATATTTTACAACAGAACATGATGAAGAATTACCTCATCTCATTAGTTCAGGAAACTCAAGTTGGTGGAATAAGAAATTCATGACTGTTTTTGAATCATTAATTAGCCCATATTCCTGAATATCTCTAAGACAATAAACAGTTTTTAGACATTTGGTACTGGGGTTTACACATAGCCAAATGGCATATAAGAGACAAAATACTTTTGGCACCAATAAAAATGGAAGCTCAGAAATTATGCTTTCCACAGCTTAATTTCTTTAACTACAGCTGTTAGCACAGAGCAGATGATTAAGGTTATGACCTACTCTTAGGCTTCCTCCGGTAGTCCAAGATATGATTCCTTCAGCCTGCATTCAACTGCTGTCAGGCTTCCTCATGTCGTCCAGGGTATGATTCCTTCAGCCTCAATTTGCATACTGTGTAACTTCACGCAATTCAGTTAACCAGAGTGTGGCCTCAGGCACACCTGAGAAGAGACTCGTGGCTACCTCGTTACCCAGTTAGCAAAAGAATAAAATACAATTTTTCATAAACAAGTGGGCATGTATTGTTCTAGATGAGCTGCTTTCAGCAAAATACTGCATTAATGAGTAAGTAACCACATATTTAGGAGATATCAGGCAAAATGATTATATGATGTCAGTTTGAAATAGGTTTGCAACTGCAATGTTTATAGCAAGGACTGTTACAAAGTGGTAGAAGTTGTAATCTGGGTTTTAAAATTATTTTGAGAAAAACCTTAAGTTCATTTTTTTAATAATGCATCTTTCTCTTTTATATCAGATTATTCAGGTCTTAAAGTTTGCATTACTTATCACATAACTGATATACAACATACAGTGAGTGAGGCCCCAATATTACATTACAGAAAAAAAAAATAAAAATGAATAAATGAATGAAAGAAAGAACAAGCAAACAGATGCAAAAACAACCAGAGTTGTTATAGAACTGCTGCCAGCAGGTTACAAACATAAAGGGTAGCTGTATGTAGAGCAATCACATCAGCTTAGAAGTCTTTTATGACATTCGTATTTGATATGTGACACTCTTGTTGGAAACAGCGGTTTCTTCCCTGATGTCTCTTCTTACTGAATATTCTGTTCAAACATTTAAACAACATGAGTAACATTATACACAAATGTCTTAATTTTATCCACAAACATATCATTACCAATGATATTTTAAGAACAAAGACTTCCTTGTCCAATAGACTCAGAATACAATTATATTTTCTACAAACAGGATGCAGACAGAAACTAAGGCATTATTGACAACCAACAAAAAACTGGCTGCTGTGACTTTTTTTTTCTTAAATGTCTACCACCTACGTTTTGTCCACAGTTTTTCATGTTTTTTTAATTACTTATCTTAAACAAAACTGAAAATAATGTATGTTCAGTGTCCCTCTTTGTAATATTACACAGAACTAGAAAGATGCATAACTTGATTCAGAAGACGGTCTAATTAAATTTGCTCTCATGAGGAAAGCACATAATTGTTTAAAACAGGCATACAGACAGCTTAATAACATAGAACATTATCATTTGTTGCTAAGTGGTTTTATGTCTCTGATCATTTAATACTTATACGGTCTAAAGCAGACTGCTGTTGCTGATGGCATTATTGCTGAAAAAATGACACATGCATTATATGGGAAAAGCAAAACAGTTGATGCTTTTTTACATACTGCCAAAGTTTGCTAAAACAATTTTCCTCTGACAGGTAAGACCACTGCATTTTGGGGTTTTCAGTTAAGGAATTAATTCCGGGTCTTTTAGATTTTATTTTGGGACCCATTTTGCAGCATGTTAGATAAATGTCCATTTGCAATAACCAATTCCAGAAACTCAGTGATAGGATCTATTTGAGTACAATGTGCAAAGCTGTTACTGTGGATTTTCAGTCTATGAAAAAAATAAACTGCAAACCATCAAGTTTTGGCTAAAGAATATTTCAAACTAAGATTTGAATTTTTACCTTGTATTTTGTTACTTGCATGATATGTATTGACTGATAATGGTTTTGCTGTATTTTTTGGGCCTCCACAACCTACAGTGACCTTTAAGAAACACCCTTGGGCACAAAATAGACTCTTTCAATCCTCTCAGTGGTGACCGCCTGCTGTCCAACTCACTACCAAACAAGAGTTGGGTGTAAATGTTGGTAATGGAGATTGTATAGGCTTAGCTCATTGTTAAAAGAGGCCAAGAGAGGACCAGCTCAGATAAAACAAGGACAAAAAACAAGCATAGTTATAACACACATAATAGCATTAATAAATTAATACCAAGCTAGCAATAGGAGCAAATTCATGCAATTAATTATTTGATATATACATTTAAACAGCTTATCAGCAATATTTTTGTGGAATGCAAAAAATTCAAACTCACAGAATGTGAGTTTTAGTAGGAGATCAGTTTGTATATATAATCTATATGCCAATAAAGGTACCTAAAGGTCTTTCTCTATAGGCATACATACTGTACATACTTACATAATCTTTATAAGTGATCACAATTTACATGTCATTAAACAAGGAAGATTACATACTGAAGTCTTTAACACAAACCATTCGGCTAGGTCACATTCTTAATACCAATTATTATTTTGGGAGGCAGCGACAGCTCTAGGTATTGTATTGTTTAGCTGAACATTACATGTGGATTTCCATGCTGTAGCCACATGTTACCTAAAGGCGTTTTTATAGGCGGAAAGTGTAGGAGTACATTTTATATGTAGTGGTAATGATGCTGGATGGTACAGTAGTATGTGATTGGGGAATAACTCTGATGAAATTATTTTACTTTAAAACGAACTCCAGCTCAGTAAGACCATTCTATCACAACAGAGTAAATGTAATAGCTTGGTTATACTGCATTGCAAGTAAATACAAAAAATACATGCAAGTACAGCAAGATGCATGGCCGAAAACTCAAATAAGACAAATCAAAAAATGGCCAACATACAACCATCAATGTCACTTTCTTGAATTCTTTTATTCTATTGCTTCTGTTATTGCAAAAAAAAAAACTGCTGCTAATCCATGTACTAAACTGATGAAAAATCACAACAATTCAGAAACAACCAAAGCATACTGGGTTATGCATTTCCACCTTCATCAGTGCAATAACAAACACACTAATTACAACAGATTTAAATATGCATCTTGACATGTTTCAACATGTTTATACCACACAGAAAACGAAAAAAGGTTTGTGGTGAATATGTTTCAACATGTTGTTTGGTTATCTACAAAAGATCATTGAGCCCAAGAGAAAATTAACCTCCCAGCCTAAATATCCAACTTTTTTATTTCTTATTTAATGTTCTATGCCATCCCAATTTATTATTTCTGTTTAACATAATTTTATAAATAAGAACAAAATTAAATCTAGCGATATTATGTTTAACAATGTGTTTATATAAAGCATTAAATGTATGGGCACACCTAATACCATTGAGATGCTCTAAAATCCTTAGTGTCATCTGATAGCAGGAATGTCTATACCCCCATCATAAAACCCACCAACCATATCCTTTTCTTGTTTTTCCAGTTCTTGTTCAGATGAACAGATTCTTCGTAGTCTAAGAAACTGTGATTTATGAATATTTTTAATAATGTGTTCAAAGTGACAACTCCTGGCATGTCATAGGGTGTTGAATTGCAGATGTTTCCTAACACACTGCTAGCTAATGTATGGTCCTCCTGAGGCATACTTTGTACATCCAAGAATGTAGTTTGTCTGGAATCAAAATGTACTGTAAAATGGCTCCCCCATTTATTCCCATTCAAATACTACAATTCATGTAAGTAAGTAACATCTGATCTCCAAACTAACCAGCAATCATCAAGATATTATGATAGGGGGTATCGCTTTCAGAGGTGTTGGGTGTTTGTATATCCTTTAGTGGGGTTGACAGATTGCAATTATTAAGATATAATATTAAGATCAAATTAAAATGTCCATTTAGATTTGCTACCAATTTTGATAGTAATACATTTTTTTTTCATAGATTTGGTTCAGATGATCGATTGAGGGATTTATTGCTTGCAAGACGTCTTTTTTCATGTAGAAAAGGTAAGACATTAGAAGGATGGTTTAATCACTATAAGGCATTTGACCAAACCAATTTAGGTCTATATTAGTTAACACTTGAAGGGCAAGTAATGCAGGGATGCCAACCTTGTGGTAATTGTAGTTTTTGTAAATATGTATGCAAAAGTAAACAATTTACTTCACAGAATACTTCTAGGGTATTTAATATTCATATTTTTGGTAACCGCAATTCTGATTGGATTTTTTATTATGCTACATGCATGTGTTCAGGCTTTTAAGTAGGGCAAACCACATCCATTTAAACTAAGGATTTCAGAGCATCTCAGTGATATTAGATGTGCCTATACATTTGGTGCTTTATATGAACACACTAAACATAATATGGATAGATTTAATTTTGTTGTTATTGACAACATTATGTTAAACAGACATAATAAATCAGGATGGCATGGAATATTAAATAAGAAAGAAAAAAAGTTTATTTTTATTTATTTTACATTTTTTTACCAGGATAGTCCAACTAGACACATGTCCTTTTTCAATGGAGACCCGTGGAGAAAAGCTCCACATTGAAAATACAAAGACTAAAGAGAATAAAAACAGAACAGTACAGAAGTAACAATACAAGACAATGCTGTGTAAGGTATAATTTACAAATTTAGACTAATTCCATTCACACACAAAACTGGGTATTCTCTAACACATGCTGTTCAAACAAAATTCAAAGGAATGTTATAATATTCATATGATAGGACAAGGAACATATTTGGATAATTAGGCTGGGAGGTATATTTTCTCCTGGTCTTAATGATCATTTATAGACAACCAATCAACATAATGAGATGCATGTTTAAATCTGTTGTAATTGGTATCTTTGTTATTACACTGATGAAAGCAGAAATGCCAAAACTGGTATGCTTTGGTTGTTTTAGAATTGTTGTGATTTTGCATCAATTCAGTACATGGATTAGCAGCAGTTTTTTTTGGAATAACAGAAGAACTGAATAATAGAATTCGTGAAAGTGACATTGATGGTTGTATGCTGGCCATTTTTTGGTTTGTCTTATACTGGATTGCAAACCTCCACTCACTACATTGTGGGATTTGCCCGTTAACTAATATAAGCTATTTCAGCTTCACTCCTCAGTGTATGCAAAAAAACATTCTATCTGACGTATTTGATAGAATACACTCACTGAGTCAGGTTTCACTTTAGGGCAAAGAGATGACAGCGGGAGAAACCTTTGACATGCCTGTTGGATATGGGATGCATGAGTTTAATCACACTGAGTACAATCAAAATTGGATTAGTTGATTAGATTTAATTGCTCTGTTCAGAGGCTGTGAAGTGCTTGAAATCTCACCTTATAATATTTTTTCCTCAAAGCAGCAGTCACTTGGGCAGGCAGAGTTACAACTGTGAACATTTGTCTCTGTCTCACGACAGTTGGATGAGTGGTTGTGATTGAATAATCTACACACACATATATATATATATATATATATATATATATATATATATATGTGTGTGTGTGTGTGTGTGTGTGTGTGTGTGTGTAAAGTAAAATAAAATAAAAAGAGGAAAGAGGATAAGCATTTAATTGTACTTTTTAAGTATGGTTTTCAGTTTCTGTATGTAGAATAGCACTGTTGATATTCTGCATTATTTCGCTTACCTGTTCCATCAAATCATACACCAATGCACTGTACAAACATGTACATAAATGCATGGAACTAGCCATACCCAACAGAACCAAGATGCTCATCTTCAAAAAAAGGAAGCCAGTCTGGTGGTTTCCAGCCATTAATAAACTCTACAACAGAAGGAAGAAACTGTTGCAGAAAAAGGTGAACTCCCAAGACTGAAAAAATTCCCTTGTTAGCCTTAACAAAAAGTTGAGATCCCTCATCAAAACCTCCAAAGCCAGCCATGAATGCAGAATTGCGGCAGACACTAAAAACAACCCCAAAGCCTTCCATAGTTATATCAAGAATCTCCATAGCAATACCCAGATTTTCTCTGAGTTACTGCACGATGGTACCTCCTATACTGAGCCAACAGATATTGCCAACATACTGGCCGACAGATTCAGTGCCAACTTTACCTCTCTCTCTCCCTCCCTAAAGGACCAATCTCAATACCAGAAGAATGTCAGGCACCCAACATTACTGTAGCACAGGTTAAAGCTGCATTGTCTAAGCCACAAATACAGCCTCCATGGGACCCGACAATATCCCTGGCTGTGTTCTGCATGAATTACAAAGTGAATTGGCACCACATCTGTGTGCTCTGTTTAGTCACAGCCTCACCTCAGGCTTTGTCCATACTGAATGGCGCACTGCTACAGTCATCCGTCTGCATAAAGGAGGAGTGACTACAGACCCTGGAAATTATCGCCCCATTAGCCTGATGAGTCTGATATGTAAAGCTATGGAGTGCATCATCATGGATCTGATTAACAAGGATATAGGGAATCTCCAAACTCTTGATCCCATGCAATTTGGTTTTGTGAAAGGTAGATCATGCCTGCTCAACCTAGTTGACTTCTCTGAGTCAGTCACCAGAGTGGTGGATAAAGGTAAGGCAGTTCATACAGCCCACCTTAATCTCCCCAAGGCCTTTGATACCATTCTTAACTCAGAAATTATTGATAAACTCAGCAAACTAGGCATCAAACCATATATCATTAGGTGGGTTGCAAATTGGTTCACAGATAGAACCCACAG
>NC_056727.1:1020888683-1021046183 GCF_019279795.1 Protopterus annectens
AATATCAGTTCTCAAAGAACTCCTAAAGGACTACTCAAACCAAACATTCACCAATTTTATCATTTAAGGCTTCACTTGCAGTTTCTCCATAAGGTCCAACAATCAGAACATGCATTTGCTACCCAAAGGTTTAACATTAGTTTGTGGGAAGGAACATATAGCTCAGTCCCTCATGTGTAAGGAAATCCAATGAAGACGCATCAAGGGACCACTTCATGCACCCCCATTTGAACCATTCATCATTTCTTCCAAGTCCTGTTTCCCAAGAAGATACCAGGGGAGTATCATTTAAGACACCATCTATCATACCCAGAAGGACTATCTGTCAATGATGGCATAGTTAAAAAAGACTCCAGAGTTCAATACTCTTTGTTAGATGATGCAGTAGCCATCATAAAAGGAAGGGTTGCAAAAGTAGACATACAATCCATATTCTACCTGTTTCCCATCTGCCCTCAGGATTGGCACATACCTGACATAGAATTCAATGCCATATACTTATTTACTATGGCTATGCCAATGGGGCATTCAGTGGCTTATTCAGTGTTTGTTTCAGCAAGATCTTCCTTTAGCGCTGGAAGCAGTTGATCCCACTTTTCCTCATGGTTCAATACATTTTAACCATGGGAGACAGTGAAACACAAACCAAGGAAGGTCTCTAGGCTGTCATCAAGTTTAACACACTAGTTGTGCCCCTAGCTGAAGATAAATTAGAAGGACCATTAAAAATATTTACATTCTTGGATATGTAGATCAACACCATGAAAGGCTGTTTTAGTTCACCAGAAGAAAAATTTAATAAAGTCACCAATGCTGTGAACAGCTTTTCACCATCTAAAAGGGAAACTATTAGACAATTCATAGAGCTATTGGGTCTCCATAACTTTGCATGCTGAGACACAACACCCAGCAGAATGTTCATCAGGTCAATAGCAGACCTTTTACACTTAGGTCGCAAGAAACATCATAGGGTTACGATAGCGGAGGCAGAGAAGATCTCCGATTGTGGCCTAACTTCCTTCTGGATTACAATTGCTCATCCTTCTTGCAAGACAATAGGGTTCTATCAATGGACCCTGGCTGTCAGCACCAGGGCCAAAAAACTGGTCCTAAATAAGGAGGAGGAGGGGCACGACATTAACAGAAATTTTCTCAATATGGGTTTCAATTCGTATATTTCAAGATCAATTCAAAAACAAGTGGTTAATATTTATTTTTTGTTTTTCAGGGTAGCGAACTGATCTCCATGGACAGTTTTCAAACTCAGCCCTAGAGCAACGTGTGGTTAAATGACTTTCTCAGATCCACACAGTTAGGTAATGGAATCAAACCTTGCAATTCTGCACCATAGGAAACAGCTCATTAACAACTCCTTAATCCTCTAAACCAACTACCAGACTTTAAATCAGACATTTTTGCAGTAGCTGAGGTACTCAACAAGAAGTCTTCCAAAAACATTTGGGTCAATTCTGTTTTAAGGCTTTTAGTTAACCTTTCCTAGCAAATTAGCATGCGTTTTACTGAAGAACATATTACCAGTTCTGAAAACAAATTTCCCTTTCTCAATTGCAGGTTCAACAATTCAAAATGTTGGCTCCACAAGCAGATTGATTCTACAATTTAATAACAGAATGATTTTGGATGACTGGAAAAGGATAACAACATCTTTGTTTTGAAATTCATGAATAAAAAGCACTACAAAAGTGTACACCTCAGCAACTAAACATTTTTCTTACTTCTTCCACAGCTTATAAATCCAGTACCACCAATGGCCTTTCCATACTATGCTATGCTACCTCCATCACTGCAGTCACAAAGGCCCTGTTATGGGTAGAGTCAGAATATTCCTATCACACTTAAGTTAATTTACTAGAATATTTGAAGTTGCCGATGTCACTAAGCATTGGACAGTTGCCAGATTGTTTGAAGGGCGGACCACAGAGAAGCATTTCTGTCATGATAAAAGGTGTGGTATAGGTTCGGTATTACTGAAATCTATTTTGCTTAGTCTACTTTCTTTTCTGACGCATAATGCAATTATTGCTTTTGGGGCACTTTATTCTAGTTATACTTTGGTGCTTTCAGATTCAGTGAACTGATTGGCTGTCTTAAGTCATCAGGCAGTTTTAATTTGGATTCCCAGATCCAAAACAGTTCAACTAGGTCAATGTCACCAAGTTTCTTTACAGAAAATAAGTGACCCACTCACATGCCCAGTTTCATGGTGCAGAACACATGTAATTAATTCCACAACCAAACATCAACAATACTGTATTTATTACCAAGGCCACATGATAACCAACACCAATCTTTCGAACTTACTTAGATGAGCCCTAAAACACTTAGGCATTTGCCCCAGCCCAAACATGTCCCACCCTTTTAGAATTGACTGAGTTTCTGACTTAGCTGCCTCATGCCAGTCCACAGAAGTTCTCAAAAGGATATGTAGGTGGCCCTTTATTCCTTATTTAAGATACATACACCAGTCCAACCACACCTAATTTCACAAAAAATTTCATTTGCTTCCAAGAATAAAGACTATTCTCATCCTTGGGCACTCTCTCATTTTGCAAAAACAGGCCAGAGCTTTAATCTAACATATAAAAGCACATAAGATGGGAGCACCTTATGTGTCAGTGGCCTGTTCAGCTCACATTGGTGGGAATGGGTAGAGTGGTTGGCCTGGTCGAGGCTGTCCAGGCCTGTATGTGGAGAGGTACAGAGGGCGGAATGGATGGTGGAGACTGAATGTTGGATGGTGTTGGAAGGTGTTGTGCCAAATCTGAGTTGATTGTGAAGGTGGAAACTGGACTATTGTTGGGCAGAAATGGGGTTGGTGTCAGAGTGGATGGTGGATTGAAATCATGCAGACATGCGTTTAGAGAATTTCTCCCCAGGCCTCCTCTGAAAATTGGCTTCATTCCATATTGGACTTCCCGGTTAACAAATGTTAAATAAAATAAAGTAAAATAAATAATAAATAAATGGAGATTGTGTTTGTTGACCTGGATGAGGGTGGATGGTGGAAACCCGATAGTCTGCTTGGATGTGTGCTGATCCGGACTTATATGTGTTTTTGATGGATCGGTGGAACAGTTCTGGGATTTGCTGGAGTGGAGATGGAGCTTTGGTTGGTTTGGACTCTGTGTTGTGTGTGTGTATATTTTTATATGGTTATGTGCTTGTGTTTTTGTTGCAATGGTCTGTGTTGTATATCAATGAGCTTGAAGGAGCATAATTTCATTCAACTGTGCACTTTATGGTTGTACGTCAAATGACAATAAAGTTTTACTTTATTTACTCACTTTACATATTTAATCTGACCCAATGGCACACATTTCAGTTTAGATCAAGCTAACTTCAAAGTAATTTGAAAAGGAACCCCAGGATTATGATGGAAGCAACTGCCTCCTTTATTTTTTATAGTATGCTCAATAAGCAGGACCTCATCACACAATCATCCCACAAGCTGGGGAAAGGAGCTAGGATTTATGCCCAAGAGTTAACTTATACACGGCATTCTACACAATCTAGCAACAATTAGACAAGTCTTACCCTTAACTCTCTGTAGCTTGGTCATCAATTTTTCCAAGATTAAACTGGATAAGAGCTTTCAACCCACAAGTTATAGTGAAAGCCAGAAGGCTGGTTAATCATAGAGTATCAAGAAAAGGTCCAACAGTAGGAATATTAGTAGTCGAACACCAGGAACTATTCAGCAAAGATACAATGTGGTTCAAAAACGATGGAGTCCACTTACTGGATACTGATCTGGATGTATTCAACTTAAAATTAACTTTGTTTTTAAATGAGCACTTAAGCTGGCAACAAAGAAATTCAGTCTAAAATCATAACTACTTGTATACTGGTCATGCATGTCAGCTGTAATTAACATTTATTTATTTCCTATTTAGTTAATTACAAGATATATTAAGCTCATTCATGTTAAAGTACATATAAAAAAAAGTGCAGAACACGTTGATGGCAGCCTGGTGGGTGGATCTGTATGGTCTCAGGCCCCCTCTTGTAACATTTCCCCCTTTGTTTACCTTGCTTGGTATTTGTGAACTTAAGAATTTAATTCATAATGGCTCTGCATATGTACTGGCAGGATTTCTTGGTTTATGGATTTTGTAATCAAATTGCTTCAATGGTCATAGGGAGGGCTTTATGTCATGCCACCCGATAACTGACCTGTGGCTGTATTGGTGTCAGTGAAGTTTATAAGTTGCAGTGTTGCTTATATTATTGATATTAGCAATCTATACAAATGAAATTTAAAACACTTTGGTTTATTAACAAAACTTATTTTCAGTCCTGCAACAACAACATTGTCTGGTATGTATCATTTGGTATTGGGGCTCAGAGACAATTGACTTCTTTTGCATTAGTGAAAAGTCAAAGTTAATCACAAAACTTGGGGGGGGGGGGTTAAAAACATTTACTCTTAACCCCAAGGTTGCACTTTCCTGAAATAAGTAGATTTAGTTTCCTTTTTTAATATTATTCAAGTCATTGTTGTGTTTTTTTTAATTTATATTTTCCCATTCACTGTAATGCTTTTCATGGAAGTATTACATTTATAACGACTGTCACATCAGACCTACAAAACAGATTGTAATGCTGATTAGCTACATTGTACTCTCATGCCTCAGTCTCTTTTCATTTATCTTTTTATCCAGAGTTACTTAATTAAGCTATAAAAATCAGCAAATAAAAAAAATATAAAAAAGTAGCATGCTTATTTAGCAAAATTCTAATTTCCATTTCTAACTTGTCATCAATGGGTAAAACTTCCCTTAGCTTACACTTATTGTAGACGTACTGCTATTGGGGATCAAGATAATTTAGGACTTGTGCATCTCTGTCATATTCCTGAACATTAACAACAAAATTGATGTGTTATTTTGGACTCAAACACTTAAAGGTGAGACCCCCTGTAACAAGTTTGCAGGGGGACCAAATATGTGCATTCATGTGCACGTGTGTGTGTGTGTGTGTGTGTGTGCGAGCATCTTATGAGAACACAGTACCCTATTCAGGATTCATTTCACTACTTTGCACTCACTGAGTGGCCAGACAGGACTAAACAGGTTATTAGAGATCGAATGGATAAATGAATGAATAATGAATCTTCTTCTGGCTTTTTCCTAGTTAGGGGTCACTACAGAGGATCACCTGTTCGCTCATGATTGGCAGTGGAGTTTTACAGTGTCGAGTTGCCAGCCCGGTGCCCAACCTTCCAGAGAAGGCACACACATGCACACACTAATGCCTAGGGGCAATTTAGAGTGTCCAATCCACCTACAGCATGTCTTTAGGATGTGGGAGGAAACCGGAGCACCCGGAGGAAACCCACGCAACCACAGGGAGGACATGCAGACTCCACACATAAGGCACCCCAGCCAAGGATCGAACCAGAGAACCTCTTGTTGTGAGGTGGCAATGTTAACTGCTGCACCACTGTGGCCTCCCAAATGAACAATGAATATTTCCCAAAATATTTTTAGTCCCTGCTTCACAGTGACATACTAGGCCCAGTCAAGGACTGGGCTTGTGTATCTAATGAAGCACGCAGACCAGAAATTAACTTCTAGTATGATGAATGTTTTTTCTGAAATATTTCTTATTAGAGTACTATTTTACTAACTTTGCCAGCTGTAAAATGTAAATACAGTGCTTATTCAAATATTAAATGCATGTCATTTGTGTGTCTGTTTTTATATTATGTCTAAAGTATTAAAATAACAGTGATTTTTTTTTTTTATTCAAGGCATATACTTTTGAGTGGGTATTTTGGTAAAATTTTCTATGGAGTGTGCCTCTGTGTGTATGTGTGTGTAGGCGCCCGTGTGCTTTCTTGCAATGTGTGCTTGCACATCTGTTGTATTGTTAGCAAGTCTTTACCTTGAGTGATTTTGTACCTTGCATCTCATTATTTGGAAGTACTGCATTTTAATATTTGCAAAGTAATTTGCAAGCAATATATACCATGTTTTTATATGTGATTTTCCTTCTCTGTTTGGAGGGCATCTGATATATTTTGCCTTAAATTACAATGCATATCTTTATGGCATTATAAACTTGTAGCTGCTTGTAGAAAAAAAATCTAATTATATGATGTGCCCATTAGAATTATTGGTTTATCAAATTAATACATTACTAACATATACTTCATCGCTAAACCTGTGTGATCCTCTGCTGACAGCAGATACAGAAACCAGAGAAGACATCTACTTTATATTCCACAGCATGACTGGCTAATCTCATTCATTAAAGGAAGCAAATCCTTAAGAGACTGAAAAGGCTACAGATTTTGCTTTACTTTTTAGAAATTGGACATAATGATGGAAATGCAATCAAAGTGCAGCCAAAGTATACAGGGAATATGTTCGGCAATGAGTTCCATGGGCCCTTATCATGCTCTTTATAACAATTTCTTCTCATCTCTATTCACAGCATACTGTCTTCTGTCTGCCAGTCGTACCTTATCCTCCCACAGCGTCCTTTCTTCCAAGTAGAACAGGGAACCTTATTAGCTTATGTAGCATTTAGAACGTAAACAGACACAACATTTAAACAACTAAGTGCCAAAGAATATGTGTGCATGAGCCACATGAGAATTAGTCCAATAATATAACAGTAGCAATGCAAAAATGTCCAAAAGCATTTATATCTGATACAGCAAACAACTTTGCTTACACAGAAACATCTTAAGTGCTCACCATCCGAAAAAAGAACAAAGTCTGCTTTATGTGTTAACAAAATATATATGTTTTATTTAATTAGCACAGCAAGCAATGAAACTGGAGATAATCAGCCTCAGTAGTCAGAATAATTATTTCAAATAGCTGTCATTCAGTACTAAATGTAGGCATAGTACTTATACAAATAAATTGCCCTATTGGGCAGAAAATGGCAATGAACATTATTCATATTTGTAAAGATGTGAAATGAGGCAGAAAAGTATATGTCACTGAAACACAAAAAACTGTAAAGAAAAAGGAACGGGTTGTTACTCCATGAATGGAAGCCTGAAAAATATTGCAAATCAAAGTTTTTGGATGTAGAGGGTGAAGAAATTCTTAGCTATCTTTAAAATGTCTTTCATACGTGGGATGTTTGAACATTAGCACTGCAGGGGATCCTCAGAATAAGAAATCTTTATAACGGAAATGCAAATGTGTTTTTTTTTTCTTTTCAAAATATAAATCAGAACTGAATCACAATTAGTGAACAGCAGCTCCAGTTGTGTGGACAGTCAACGCTGAAGTGGTAACTGAACTAATGTGCTATTTCCTTTGCTGTATAACTGGATCTAAAAATATGCTTAAAATTAAAACAGAAAAAAAAATCAGATATATTATGCCATTATTTTGTGTAGAAATCCTACTAGAAGTATACTTTTTCCTTGAGCTCAGGTCTTTGAGCATCTTTAATATTAAAGTCTGCTATGACATGTCTGATGAAGTCTGCTTTCAAGCAGACGAAAAGCGCTTTACAATAAAGTCCTGTTTGTTCGTGGCTACACTTTTGTTTTCTGGTGAAAGCTGAGTACTCCTGCTCCAGTGTTTCTTTCTCAGTTTGCTGTTTTCGTATTTTATAAATTTTATGACATAAAATGCACCAGCCAGGATCAATAAACATGTTATACAATGTACAAGCAACCCTATATAACATGTAACAATAAAAATCAAAGATGCAGCGCCCTGTGATGCAGAAGGATAAAGCCCCGATGGTGCCTCAGTAGACCATGTTTAGTTAAGAGCAGAGGTACTGGATTGACCTAGCTGCAGAAGATGTGAGTGCATGGCCAGCCTACTCATCCGGGGAGAGGTAGACAGCCTAGGCTTGCTGTAGTAGTATTAGCATTACAACCATGGCAAGCTACATGCTACTACAAGCAATGTGCCTCTTAGCCTGGAAGTTGCACATGAATAGAAGAGTTAATGCACCTCCAGAATACAGCCACAGCAGAGCTTACAAGGCTGTCAAAGAGTAGCAGGTATAGATACATATATAAAATAAAAAGTAAAAGTGGTTGATTGCTGTAAACAGATTATTATTAGTTAATTTGATTAAAGGTGTTGTGAGACGGCTTGCTCCATAGCTAAACATCTCTGCATGGAATATTTGTATCTAGCAACTTCAACTCCCTTAAGCAAAGATTCATTTTGGGTCTCCTAATGGTCAAGGGAGAATGATGAGGTAAGTGTCACCCACCATCATGTTCCTATGGCTTGGCAGATCTTACCCAGTTCTGTTTGGTAGGTTCCGCAGATCTACATAAATTACCATGGCAATATAGGCCTATGCCACACATAGCACCTCTATGTCAACTTGCTGTATAATAATTCAATGTAAAGTAGTAACACTTCATTAATTATTCATTTGTGTACGGTTAAACTTTTCACAATCAATTCAATATTGTGCTAACTGCTTTTCTGGGACCTGCTGAGGGTATATATTGATGATGAAGTTCAACTCGGACCAGCTTATGAATAGTAAAGTTAGTTCTTAATTTAACCTTGTCTCATAAACCAGATGACAAAGCAGTTGAGGTGCTCTAAATAACATTGTGTTGGAGACTAGACTGCACAGGCTTGGGTGTCCCTGTAAGAAATCAGAGTTAGTGACTGACATTTGAAGCAGTGAAGTCTGTATGCTGTGAATTTCCAAAGTACAGGAATGTAAGGAAGTAGGAAACAATCCCAATGACCGGCATGGATCGAGTGGGGTGTATGAGATATTCTATGAGACAGGGATGGGCGTAGATGAAGAAATGGAACTTTTGGAGGCAGAAGTAGTTGTCTAAGACAGTGTAAGTTTGGTTGCTAAGGGAAACCTGATTTCATTAACACTATACTTCTTTGGGTTATATACTGCAAAGCACAGTTATGTTTTATACGATTGTTGCTACAAGCCAGCTCTGTCTGCTGAAGTAATTTGCCTTGCCTTCAGATGCAGTTTTTCCCATTGTATCACTCAGATGCTGGCTGCAGTGTCTGTTGCAGCATTTAACACTGCTGTCATTTTTTTCAGTAGCTTATCATTTCACATTAAGTACATTTAAACTTTGTGTGTAGTTTTCCTTTCCTCAGTCTGAAGATGATGAATTCCTTTGCTTCTGTTGTTTTTTTGTTAACTTGGTTCTGAGATTGACTTTGTTCTGATGCGGTATGTTACTTTGCAGCATTTGCTGAATTTTTCCAGATTGTTCGAACCATCCATTTAGCAGACTAAAGCATTTGATGAAGATTCTGTAGAATTTTTCCAGTTGCTAAGGTGTTGCTATGTAAAATAAATGGGCTATTTGTGGGTTTGTGTTTGTCCTGAAGTCAGCAAACTAGGATCACCTAAGAGCCCTTGTCTGAAGGTGGCTACTGTGAAAGATCAAAGAATGTTTGAGGTCGTTCATTAGATCACTGTTGTAGTATTCCTGTACTATTACATTATGTCATTGAAGTAATCTGATATCTGGCCAGTGTACCAAAACCATAAACCTTTCATATGCGCACATCGCACGTATGACCGAAGCTTGTGGGCACAGAAGTACATATGCCGATGTAGGAGCAGTAAGATCCTCAGACTTTCTGTTCACCAGTCCAGACTCTGGATCCTCATCTCGATCAGTCTGCTTTCCCCACTGCAATTAGCTGCTACCTTTGCCTACACCTAATCAGATAGGTGCCTCATTAGGGAACCATATTTTTCTTGTATTTTTCCATAGAAAGATTTGTTAATGTCATCCCAATAGAGAGAAGTGTAATTATGTTAGGCAGATACTTTATAAGGTCCTCTACTCCATGTGCTTATTTTGTCTTGGAGGTGCACACAGTTACAGGAACTGTCAAATCCATCAGTAAATTGTTTCTAAAATCATCCATATTCAGCTTTCTTCTTTAAACAAATACTTCAAAACCCAATGTCTGAAGTGCCCCATGTAAACCAAGATGGAGGAAACCTCAGCCTCAGATATTCCACTCCTTTCTAAATAGAAGTTCAAGAAGGCTAGGCCTGAACTGTCTGCTACCCAGTCTGACTTGGATGCATCCATTTAGCTGCTGCAGGAATGCATGGTTTATCTGACTCCTTTTCAGGCATCTGCTTTCACTAACCCCTCACCCAGTGGCCAGTATGGTGTCTAATTCTTGCACATCTGATAAGACTGTTCATATCGATACAGTTGATAAGGGTAAGCAAGGGTTACAATTCCTGATGAAGGGCTCATGCCAGCTCAAAAGCCTGAGTAATTGCAAGACTTGTGTTGGTCAAATAAAAGGTATTACATTATGTCTGTTGTTCAACTCTGTGTGTCCTCTATGAGAAAGTACTTCTAACATGCATTGTTTGCCACTCAATCTAAATTACTTTATACAAGGTGCAGAATTACCTAAGCACCTGTGAAGTTGTGTTAAATTATATCCCTTAACATTTGTTGCAATCAATGCAGGTAATAAAATGCTACAGAATTCTGGATTTAGAAAATGGGCATATTTGTGTGTGTGTGTGTGTTTGTGTTTGTGTGTGTGTGTGTGTGTGTGTGTGTGTGTGTGTGTGTGTGTGTGTGTGTGTGTGTGTGTGTGTGTGTGTGTTGCTGTTTACATGATCTGTTGTGTTGGGGACTGACTGCAGAAAATGTACGTGAAACATGGACTTACCTTTCATGTATTTGGTACATGACCTATCCATTGCAATGATAAAGAATAAATCAATGTCATCCTTATGAGAGGCTTCTAAGAAAGCTAATTAATCTGAAAATCTTAAACAAAGGAAGTTAAAGCTTGGTGACGGATTCCTTATGGAGAATTTGAAAGCTAGGCTAACTCTGCCACTGCATTACTTTTCAGCTGGATATGTTACCCTTTGTAATATAGGCTAGCATTAGTGCCTTGGGAGTTTCAGGCAATTGTTTCTCACATGAAATATAAAAAAAAGGGTGATGCTCTGAAAAACAACTTTGCCTGGGTAACTTCAGAAACCTTTTGACCTCAGGATGTATGATGAAAGGAAATAAAGATCTATCTGTTTCTTAAACGACTAGGTTTTTATCCAACTGGTAACTTAAGTGCCTTTGAACAAGCATACAGTACAAAAAATATTCACTACGGATGAAAACTACAGATGGAAAATGTAACAAAAATATTGTTCAGATTACATTAAGTGGCCACTTTAGTCATAAATGAAGTACTTTTTTCTGAATAAAACTATCACAATGAAAGGTTAGATAGGGATGATGTACAAGCAGTGGATGCAGTTCTGGTATCCTGCTAGCTGAAATGATGGCTACTAAGAAAAGAATTTTCAAGGCCAAGTTTCATGCAATGGAGATTATAATTAAAAAGTGTATCTCATGAAGGCAATACAAATGTTTTGCAAGAAAAAGACATATTGACCATAGTGTAATTTAAATATGGACCAGTGAACTTTCACAGTGGAATATATTATGCCACTGACAAAAATGCCAGAAAGATATTCATGAATGAATGGAAACAGACCAGAAAAAGGAATTAACCCCTTTGACTCAGCTTAAATATAAAAGACATATCCATTTGCCTATGAAAATGTTTTCTGATACTGGGTTCCTGGAATGCAAAATTAATAGAGACAACCATTCATGAAAAATCTGAATTACAAACAACTGGAAGTCAGGAGACCATTTGGCAAACCACAGGACATGAATGCCCTGGTGAGATCCACATAACAGATGGAGCAATAAATTCTTTAATGGCTCCCAGGAAGACTGGGTTTCACAGTCAATTAATCCACAGAAGGGGAACCAGACCTGCTAGGACCTTGGTACACAAACTTTTTGTGGGGAGGGCCACTACACAAATTCTTAATGCATCTATGGGCCACCTCAAAACATAGTAAGTCATTACAAGTTAACAATAGGTACAGGTGACTGGCATTTTTACTTAAGACAGCAGTCATGAAATTGCCTGTTTTCTTCATCAGCTTTGTATTTAACTTTATTCTGGTTTGCCACCATAACTCATTACAAACTCTTGCAGAAAGTTACTACTGATTACAGACTACAAGTTATAAACAACAAAGAACAGTTACTTCCGCAGCTAAAATTAGAGGTGTGTGCGACTACAGTCAATTAGGTAAGTAAGCACATACTGGAACGTTTGTGTGACTGGAGTAAGGCATAGCATTTTTTCACTTTTTTTTAAAATTTTTGGTTATTCTCTGGGGGCCAGATAGGGTTGGGTTGAGGGTCGGATTAGGCCCCAGGGCCAGACATTGTGCACCACTGTGCTAGGGCTATTAATCAGCTATGAGGATGAATTTTGCCTTGAGAAGCATTGCCTTGTGAAAAACCTTCATCCTCAGAGGAAATGAGGAAAGGACAAAGCAGTCCAGTCTGCTACCAGTTGACTAGAGCAGACTTCATGGTCTTACCCACTGATAAGATGAGGTAGAGGAATGCATTTTAATTCAGTCAGTCAGAGAAGTGAACGGGTCACAATATAGCTTCCCTCTTAAGTTTCAACATAGTTTCCTCCTCATTGAGGACTTGAGGGGTCACGCTTATGGCAGGAGCATTGCATTTGCTCTACTCAATCATCAGTGTAGTGAACTATCCTGGGTATAAACTGCAACCCAGATAAATAGTGCATAGATAAGCCCCTTTCCCAAAGTCTCACACCTTCCTGACATAAGGGATAAGCCCCTCCTTTTTTTGTTTTGATTTACCACATGACTATCATGCTGCTCATCTGTATGGCAAGGACCCCAGTCATACAGAATCTTAGAAAACCTAAGGTGACAGGATAACTCACTTCATCTCCAATATAGTGGTATGTATGAGCGTTTTGTTCATGTCCAGATATCCTAAATCACCAGCCCACTGTAATGCCCCACCTCCACTTCAAGCAGACACATCTATACTGACAGTCACCAATCATCGGGGAAAAAGACAGACTAGACCACCCAAAAGAAGTTTGATGACACCCATTTCCCAGAGCAGGTGGCATTTCAAGTACAAGAAATGGGCTCATAGGATGTTACTAGGCTACTGACCTGAGGGTCTTTACAAGCCTAGCTATTAAATCCCTGTGCTCCACTGCGTCCAACTTCTGTGAATAAAAGCCAGAGGTCCAATGAAAAATTGTCATGTGGTACCTTGAAAGAGCAACTACTATAAGCCCTATTATCCTTAGGAACAGATATGCTTTGACAGAAGAGAAGCTATGAAGATCGGGCACAAAGATGGCTTTATCTGAGATTTTGCCACATTCACAATTACTGCCAGGGACCAGAATAGACTCATCAGAAACCTCCTCATCTAGGCAAGTTGATTTTGATATGGATCAGCAAGAAGCTTGTAATCTGTAGAGGAAAGTACCTGGGTTCCCTGTGGATGAAGATGTATTGCTACCACAGAAATGCATTTGTTGAACACCTGGGGGGAGGAGTTAGATCTGGTAGTGACCACCTCCAGCTCTAAAGTAAAGGTATCTCCTGGACTACTTGTCAATTTTCACATAGAAGTAGGTATCTTAGAAGCTTAAACAGCACATCCAATTTCTTACTGCATGAACTGGAAGGGTCACAGCCACTAGGACTATGAAGGAGCTGCCTTTGTCAACTTTCACTTTGGACGACAAGTCTAGAATGAGTCTGAGCTCCTTTTTTGGCACCAAAATAACCCATAGTAATATCCATACCAACTCCAGTATAGTAAGTGCTCCAAGATATCTATTTTCTCCAAACTCTGATCTTGATCTGTGCTGATCGTATGCACACAGTATGACTGTCCATGGTGAACATAGTAGCAGACTATGACATAAACTGGCAAATGGACTATAGTGGAGGTTATGTTTCTTATATGTACATAGATAACTCTATCATGGGACTTAAATACAATAATGCTCTCAGGGAGAAGGATGAACATGCATATATGCTCTTGCCTAAATGGCAGAGTGCTGTGGATTCCTTATCCACTGGAAGAACTACAGCCCTCTGAAGTGTAGGATACTTTTTTAAAGGCACTCTAGAAACCAATGTTTTCAGCTTGGGAGTCACTGACAAAAATTTAGTCCCTGGGATAACAAAGCACAAAATCAACCTTTTTAGGAATGTGGTTCAATGTTCTGGGTGAGACCAAAACCACATTCATTGCTACCCTGATGAAATCAGAAACCGGAGGAATGAGCCATGAACTTTGCTTTATGTGTGACAAGGTCTGAAGGCTATGTGCACAGTTTCTTTCAGAGAGAACACAGGGTCTGCAGAGCACCTTCCAATCTTCTACATTACATCCAGCATTTTCTCAAACCTGGAATCACTGGGGGATGCTGGACAATCAGTGTTTTTCTCATCATTATCAGGCGTCACTGACTCCACAGGGGAATCTTCTTGTAATTCATCTTTACATGCATGCAAGTGGGTGAATCTGAAGAAGTGGAAGAAGACTTCCTTCAACATGACATGCAAGATGGGATTCTACAAAGGGCACAGGTGCTAATGTCCTTCCTTGCAGATTAGAGGAAATGCTGAACAACATATATTGCCATGTCTAGGGATAAGACTGATTTCAAAGTCATGCGAGTGACAGAAGAATGCCAAACAGATAAAAGATAATGGCTTAGGACTGATACTGTGACCAAAATCATTATCAAGACAGAAATACCCATAGATTCCCTACTGGTTACCTAGAACATGAATGGCATCAATATGAAAAAGGCAGATACTGACATTCATGGGAGTAGAGAAGTATATTTATTTATTTATTTCCTTATTTGTTTACTGGGTAGTGTCCACTGGACAAAAAGTCCTTTTTCAGTGGAGACCCAGAAAGAAAAGATCCAATGAACATAGTTATACAATATAAATAGAAGTATAAAAAGGTTACAAGTTACAAGAGATGCAGTTATTACAAATAAAGCACCAATGTGGCATGCAGATCTAAACTAATGCTTGTACAGGGTACAGGAGATGCAGCTTTTACAAATAAGGCAGTAAGAAAAACATGGTGAATAGCATAAAACATAGGATAAAATAAAAATTAAAAGACAGTAAAAACATTGGTATAATATAACATTTAACAATTTACAATATTTTTGTTAAATTAGGGTGCCTACTTCAAATGTTTAAGAGCTGTAGTCAGAGTAGTAGATTAAAAAAAAGTGAGGGTTAGGTTAGTCTGGTGTAGAACATGGACATAGCCAATGGGATAGGAGATATAGCGTTAGTTCTCGCTTAAAGTTTTTTTGTATGTACAATTGAGAGAATTTCTTGAGGGAGGCAGTTCCAGATTATTGTAATTTTATGGCAGTATAAGGAGTCACCATGAGAGTTATGAGATTTAGTTACCATAAGCAGGACTTTGTCAGCTGACTTAAGAGAGTTAAAGTTTTTGTAAGGTTGGACAAGGTTAGTTAGGGCTAGGCAGTGATCAGGTTTATACATCACTGTGTGGGTTACTGATAATTGGTTTAGGATGAGTAAGTTTGGGAGTTCTAACCAATTTAATTGTTTAAGGGCAGTGCAATGATGTGTTTTTTTGGGGTAGGTTAGTTGAAAATTTGGCTATCTTGTTATAGCAGGATTCAAGGTTGTTTATTTCAGTTTTACGATGGTTTGTAAATATTTGGGAACAATAGAGAAGTGAGGATAGCAAGTGGGTTCTTGCTGTGACCAGTCTTGCATGGTCTGAGAGATGACATTTTGCTCTGTAAAGTATACCTAGTTTAACATGGACTTTTTTAACAGTTTTTGCTATATGTTTGTCAAATTTCAATCCATTATGTATTATAACCCCAAGAAGTTTAATGTGTTCAACAGGTTCTATTTTAGTGCCATTTGAGGAGTAAATAGTTGTCTACTGGCAAGTCTGGAAGGATTTAAAAAAACCATAAGCTTTGTTTTATTGGGATTTAGTATAAGTTGATGGGCTGCTAGATATTTCTTTTCTTTTCTTGAAGTGTTTCTATTGTTGATGCGCAGAAAATATGCGAGGAGTCATCTGCATATTGAATTATTGTGGCAGGAGTAGCAGCTGTTGCAAGCTCATTGGTAAAGATTGTAAAGAGTAATAGTCCTAAAATCGATCCCTGGGGTACTTCTACAGTGATGGGGAGGTGGTGGGAGAGTTTATTATCCCATCGGTTGCCTATATGAGAGGTAGCTATGGAACCACTTTAGGGCCTCAGGGCAAAGGTTGTAATTCACAAGTTTGTTTAGGAGGATTTTATGTGATATGGTGTCAAAGCCTTTTGACATGTCAAGAAAGGTAGCAGAGACAAGTTGTTTGTTATTTTTTAGGTGATTTATACAGTCGGTAAAGCTAATGAGGGCTGTACTAGTGCTGTGTTTTGGTCTCAAACCATGTTGTGTAACAGATAGGAGGTTGTTTGTTTGGAAGTAATCTATTTCTTTGTGGACACACTTTTCCAGGATTTTTGCTAGGGGTGAGATTATGGCTATAGGTCTGTAATTAGATATGTCTTTATAGGGGCCTCATTTATGCAGTGGAATGACATGAGATATTTTCCATATGGTAGGCACGTATTGTTCAGTAATAGAGTGGTTAATTAGGATTGATATGGGGTATGCAATAGATGGGGCAACTAATTTCAGAAACTCACCTGGTAACTGGTCAGCGGAATGGGTACTTGGCTTTACTTTAGATAGGAAGCCTCGTATATAGATTGTTTGAATGGGCTCTAGTCTAAATTGGGTTTGTGGTGGACTGGATGGTGTGGAAACAGACAGGTGTGGGGTAGAAGTGTTATGTAATGGGGAGCTTATAGATTTAATAAAGTGGGAATTAAACAGGGATGCAATAGGGTCAATAGTATTATTGGTAGTAGGAGGTGGGGTAGTGGGTTTGCCTGGTTTTAGAAGAAGGTTGCCCGATTGTCAGAATTTTTGTGGATTTGCTTGATATTTTAGTTGGCAAGTTTGAAAGTATGTTTTTTTTTGTCTATTTTGATTTGTTTCTAAGCTTGATTTCTAAGTTGTTGGAAGGTAGTAAGATTTGCATGGCTTTTATTAGAACGACAGCGGGAACATGCTTTGTCTCTTTGTCTAAGTAGTTGTATTGTTTCTTTTGCAATGGGAGTCTTTTGGGTTTAGAACAAATTTTCCTGAGTGGGGTAAGATTTGTCGGAAAATCTCATTAAAATATTGGACTGCACGTTCTAGTTGTAGGGTTTTTATGAGAGCCCAGTTTTGTTCTTTTAAGAGAGTCTGGAAGGTAGATAGAGAGAATTGTTTTTTTTTATATCAGACATAGCAGTAAGTGATATTATTACAGTTATTTGTGTTATTTCATTTTAGGTATACTGGGTAGTGATCACAATGTGTCATGGAGACAGCCCGATTCATAGTTGATGTTAGTTTTAGTTGTTAGAATCCAATCTAGGGTGGAATGCCTGTTTGTATGATTGTCTATTCTTGTAGGGTATTGTATATTTTGATGGAAATTGTACAGGTTTATAAAATTTGTTGGTGTATTTGAAAAGCATGTGAGCCAGTCTACATTACAGTCACCTAGTATTACTGTTTCATAGTTAAAGCTAATGGAAGCCCATTCAAGTATATTTTAAATATTTTGCAGATTGATAACTATTGATTTGTGTTGGTTTATGTCAAGCCTGGCAGTTAAAATGTCCGTGTTAGGAAGGTTAGAGTTAGGTTGAACTACTTTGAGGTTTTCTTTATATAGGATGGCAATGCCCCCACCACATTTATCTAATCTGTCCTTTCTAATGATGCCATACCTATCAAGGAGTATTCCCTTAGATGTAATATGGGGTTTAAGCCAAGTTTCCATTACAATAGCTATATCTGGAGAATATAGTGTCATGGCTGCATGGAATTCATTTACTTTCCTTAGTAGGCTTCTAATGTTGACATTTATAAAAAGATGGTCTGACATATTTTTTTTTACTGGTAAGGTAGGTGTTGCGGGGATGGTAGTAACTGTGTTTGGATTGGGGAGTTGGTTTGGTAGAGTGGTGATAACAGGGCCTGGGTTGGGTTGGATGTCAGACTGAAGTTTAATTTGGGTAAGTGAGTGCAAAATAAGAAATCTTATTTTGGAGATAAATTTGTTTTGTATATAAAGTTTATTAGTGGAGTATGCAGTTGCATATACAGTTTAAGTAGTTCTTTTATATAATTTAAGGTAGACACTGGGGACTTCACACAAACATGCTATATACTGCAGCATTACAAAAGTGATATTCATACCTTACAAACACAGAGGCCAATTTTGACCTGTCCAGCACAGTTTAAGCATGGGTTCGGGGTCTGGGTACTGAATTGGAAGCTCCCACTGTGAAATGTTTTCAACTGGTTGTGATTGAACAAAATAAAATTAAGGTACATCCAGCAGCAGGTCCAGGAGAAAGCCTTTCATAGGGGGAGGCTGCACCTCAGTCTTGGACCCTGCCTCTTCTAACTTAAAGAACAATTATAAAGCTTTTCTTGCCATCTTTTTCCTTTGTTATGAATTTCACAGTGAACTTCAGCAACTCCATCTGCAATATATTTTAGTTTTGGGATTATTTTATTCAGTGGAAAAAATATACTATTCTATTTAACACTTACACAGGCACAGCTTTCAGTGTTCTGCACACCACTCAACTGTCCCAGACTTGACTTCATTTTTTTTGTCCTGTTCCTCATAAAACGTTTAATTTTCTGGTAAAACATTGATAATTACAGTCAATCAGACATTAAAGTTTCATATTTTTATTGCTCAGAAAACGCATTTTGATGTAAAATCTGCATTCCTATTAAGTAAATTAGAGAAATACTTAAACAACTGACCGTGTTTTGGGGTTATTAGTCTTTATCCCCCTCCATTATTTTTCACTTTGTGCACAATTCTTGAGCACAGAAGTCAAGAGGTGAGATGGCACGTGCTCTATATTTTGATGGTTGCATGGTGTTTGCATGAAAGTTTAGAGAGGAAAAGTGTTTTATTTTGGAGAGAAAGTGTTTTTTAATAAACTGTATAAGGGAAGTGATGTCAGAAAGTTTATGTTTGTGTGTGTATATATGTTGTGTAATAATTTGGAGCTTTTCTTCCCGGGTCTCCTCTGAAAATGTTTTTCCAACCAGTCGGACATTTCTGGTAATCAAATGTCAATAAATAAACAAATACATACATTGTTAAATTACTGTTAAATGACAGTAATTGATCTGGTATGGCAGAAGTAGCATCAAAGTGGCAGAAGTAGCATCAAACTATGTATGATATTTAGTGAAATCAGTGAAAAATTAGTATAACCGTGGCTTATTCTTGTGTGTGGTGGGGGGGGGGGTTGCAGTGTCTTTAACAGTGACAGATTGTCCATAATTTTTTTTCACATTCCGTCACAAAGATCGTCATTCTTTATTATAGGTGGCTATCTTGGATTGTCTGAAAAGAGCAAGTAGTACCGAAAGGTAACCACTCACTGGCACACTGGTGTAGTTTGCAGTGTTGACATCTCACAATGCTTGGCTTTGGTTAAGTCTTTGGCTATGGCTTCTGCTGTATGGAGCTTACATGACATCACTGCCTCTGTCTGGTTTTATCCATGTACTCTTGTATCCTCTAACACCCTAACTATATGCTGTAGGTGGATTTGCATTTTGTCCAATTTTCCTGTAGGAAAGCATGCATTGTGTGTGTTTATGAGTGTGTGATTGTGTATCTTGTGATAGACTTTAGTGTTTCCCCTATATAATATAAACATTTGTGAGTGTATGAAAAATCAGTGCATCTTGTGACAGACCAGGCTTATTGGGGCAGAGTCAGAGTGTGTGTGTGTGTGTGTGTGTGTGTGTGTGTGTGTGTGTGTGTGTGTGTGTGTGTGTGTGTGTGTGCTTCTGTTATTGTGATCTGCTGCTTTGTCAGCTTTAAATTTTAAATCTTGAACTCAACTTATGTTTTTAGTGGGAAAAAATAAAGTATTACTGGGTCAAAGGTTAAGGAAATAAAGTTCAGAAATGAACCTCACAGCGTCTATAACCAAGGTGGGAACTGGAAATCTAATGACTCCAAGACTCTCTACCTCAAATAGGATTACTTCAACACAGATATTACATGTAGTATTGGACAGTTAGGCTGTGATGAAAGGATGCAGCAAAAAGCAATGTCAAGGCATGAAACTTAATTTTCCTACTTAGTTAATTTTTTCAACCCATTATTGGTTAAAAAGGTTTAAAAATACAAAAACAAAAAGTTTTTCAAATGCACCTCAGATATCCCCATTCCATCTGGTGGACTAGCAGTTCTCAGCCCCAGCTTAATTCAATTATTTCCTCCATAGTTATTACCGTGCAGTGTTGGCCAGTTAGGACATGCTGAAATAATGCAGGAAAAAGCTGAATATTAAGACAAAATGTATGAAAAGGAAGAAGGAGAAAGTAATCTGGTTGGTGTATGGAGGCTGAATGGGGGAGGGGCATGGGCTATATCCTCATGCAGGGAGAACTGGTCAGTGAGGAAGGCACCATGGAGCTCTTCATCTAGTATGTCATTTCACCCATGGCCAGAGTCGCATGTGGAATATGATGGCTGCAGGTACCTCAGTGAAATGGGACAATGCAATATGATTTCAGTATGTACACTTTGGAAATTCTTTGCTACAGTCCTGCTGGCATTGACTCTGATGCCTTGATGCAGACCAAAGATGCAGAAACCCCACTGGATGTGGAAGCAGCTTGTCCTAGAGCATCACTATCAATGATTATACCGACGCCTCCACTGAGTTAGCAGTCCTTCATGTCAGAAATGGTACCAAAGAGTCTAATCTTGACACGAGGGGAACTCAACACATTTGTACCACAGCTGTCAATGCCAGTCTCACTAGAGACTAAAGGCACTGATGAGTCCAAGGGCCTGAAGTCTAAAGAACAGATAGCACAAGAGAAAAAGCTCCAGCCTGCAAACATTGTGGAGCATAGATCTCATCAAATTTCTTTCATCTAAAATCACAGACTCTACCAACCTCTCATAATCTTCATAAAAGACAAGGGTGCTAGGGACTTCCTTCATCAAAGATAATTTTTGCACCAGGGATTCCTTAACAACGCATACCTGTCTACCTGTCACTGACAGTAGTTTGCTAGTGTGGACTAAAATCAGAGAAGACTCACTGTTTGACTGTGGAGCAGCCATTTGAGGAGCTTTTATCCAGACCCTCTTAACTGGAAGTTCCACAGTCCAACAAGCTACATCAGGTCATGGAGAAAGGTGTCAGTATCTCTTAGTCTTCTCCTTGGCAGAAATGGTCAGTGGAATCAACAAAAACTTCAAAGGCTTTAATAATAACATCTTACAGGGTGTAGGGACTAAAGAAGGGCCCACAATTGATGGTGACAGAGAGTACATCAATTCTGACCACACATGAGCAAATAAGGTTTATTTGCACAAACACATAATAAACTCTCCCTTCTATGCTGAATGGTGACAGTAATAAATTCTCTACAAGTGGCAAACCTACCAGGTTGCGAACTTTCCATGACCAAATATGTTTGTTCCATGGAAAAAAAATCTCCCCTTAGCAGTGGGATGAAAGTTGAGTCAACAGCCTAAACGTCATGCTAAATAAAGAAAAATCAAATAACTGGGTAGAAGAAAAGACCCCACCAGTAATGGAAGAATGTGAAACTAACAACAACAAAAATTCCTTTCACAGAGAAACTTAGCAATTACAACAAAATATCAAAAAAAGAATGCCATGGTATGAATAGTCACTTCTGGGTGCAGAGAAGTGTTAAAATCAGAAGAATGAGAAGAAGAAAGGAATAAAGTGATTATTTATTTATTTATTTGTATGTTAAAAGTTGCTCTCCATAGAAAATCTGCAGTTTTTTAATCATTTATGGCATTGTATTTTTCACTGAAAATTCTGAGACTCCATAATCATGTCAATCTAGCAAAGGATCACAGCAATTCACCAAATTTTATAGTTCACTAAGAGGAGCCAGGAAAGTAGTTTTCCACTAATTTATTGTATGCACACCTCTCAACTCTCCAGATTTTCGCAGAATGTCCAGATTTTTGACTCATATTTTTGGATCACTTCTCATAAAATTCTAGTTTTCTGGCAAATCACTGGCAAATTATTGAGGACTAAAGTCAGAAAATAATGACAGACATTTAATTTTCAGACTTTGTATCCTTCAGAAAAATCATGCTAGTGTAAAACCTGTTATTCTATTAACCTTCTAAGTTTGTAAGAGCAATATTTAAAAATTGTCTCTACTTTTGGGCATTTGTCCCTATATTATTTGTGACTTTGTCCAGATTTCTTGCTCTAAGAGGTTGACAGGTATTATTGTATGTCTGTTTTCATCATTCAGACTGTTAGACATTGATTATATGAATCTTGAGTTAAAACAGGCAGAGAACTTTTGAGAGGCAAAGTAAATTAAACAATAGCTGTGAGAGGAGGTGAAAATGTCTCACTTCATATGAATGAAGCAGCGACTAGAAAGTTTTGCTCTGTATGGTTGAGTATCCCTGCTATAAATTGTTCATTCTAAATGTTAATTTAAACATATGAGAAGTATAAATGACTGCTTTTTAATAACATATTGAATATTTTCAAAGGAGTTTACTTCAGCGAGTCCACATGAGTTTATTTGGCTTAACAGCATACTTAACAAAAGTAAAGAACAACTATCAGGATCTTTACTAGTGAACAATTTCATGAAGGTTATGTGCCCTTAGCAGAGTTTTTAGCAATTTATATTCTTTTAAAAATAACAAATAACCAGATAGCTCTCCACAAGGCAAGTGTTCCACTGCTTACGAATATAAAACCAAATAATCCAACACACACAATAGCAGTGAGACAGCCAGGCACTAAACGAACCATAACATGTTTAAGTTATAAAACAGTAAGTGCTTTTGCTGTGAGCTTCTTCAGACCATTTAAAGCATTCTAATCTTCAAATGCAGTTACTACAGGGAGGAAGTTACAACTGAAGCATTAGGAGCAATGTGGTTTTGTTCTTGTAGGAGCCACCTTTGGTCTCCAGTTAAATTGATGAAGGGGAATACAGTGATGTGTTTTTTTGAGGGTGGTTAGATGCAAATTTGGCTATCTTATTGCAGCAGGATTCAAGGTTATTAATTTTGGTTTTTTGAAGGTTGGTGAATATTTGTGAACAGTAAAGCAGTGAGCAAAGAAGGTGGGCTCTTGTTATGGCCAGCCTGGCATGGTTGGTAAGATAGAGCTTGACTCTGTATTTATATGCACTTTTTTGACTGTCAGTGATGTGTGTTTGTCAGACTTTAATGCACTGTCAATAGTGAGCACTAGTAGTTTTGTATGTTCGACAGGTTCTATTTTAGTGTCATTGGAAGAAAGGATAGTAAGAGGAGGTTGACTGTTTAAGATGGAAACATTTGAGAATATCATGAGCTTAGTTTTGCTGGAATTTAGAATAAGTTGATGGACTGCAAGGTAGTTTTCTATGTTGCTAAGGGCAGTCTGAGTACTTTCTTGAAACAAATTAATATTGGGAGCAGAGCAAATAAGGGTGGCATCATCTGCATATTGTATGGTACTGGCTGGGCTAGTGGTTGAGTGGAGGTCATTAGTAAAAATAGTAAAGAGCAGCGGCCCAAGGACTGAGCCTTGTGGGACTCTGACTGATACATGTAGCAGAGGGGAGAGCTTGTTATTCCATAAGGCAGCCTGATTATGGTTTGAGAGATAGCTATGGAACCAGCTAAGGGCTTCAAGGCACAGGTTACAAGAGGCCACTTTATTTAATAAGATTTGGAGAGATATGGTATCAAAGGCTTTTGAAATATCAAGGAAGATTGCAGAGACAAGATGATTATTCTTTTTGAGCTGATTGATGGAGTTGGTGAATATTATAAGGGCTGCATTAGTATTGCGCTTGGGTCGAAAGCCATGCTGTGTATGAGATTAGAGGTCATTATGTAGGAGGTAGCCTAATATTTGTTTGTGGATACACTTTCCTAGTATCTTTGCTAGGGGTGAGAGCATGGCTATTGGCCTGTAGTTTGAGATGTCTTTAGAGGATCCTCCTTTATGACGTGGGATGATGTAGGATATTTTCCAGAGGTGGGGTACATATTGTTCAGAGATAGAATGACTGATTAGAATAGATAGAGTGTAGGCAATGGAAGGGGCAGAGAGTTTCGAGAAGTCTCCAGGTACTTGATCAGTGGCAAGAGTGCATGGTTTTATCTTTGTTAGCAGGTTTAGAATGAAAACGGTCTGGATAAGCTCAAATTTGAGATGGGAGGGTAGCTGGGTAGATGGAGCAGGTATAGAAAGAGGAGAGTTGGTGGTATTGTTTAGAAGTGAGGTTATCGAGGTAGTAAAATGGGTATTGAATTGAGTGGCTATGCTATGGAGGGAGCTTTCCAGGTTTAAGAAGGTTGTTAACTGATTGCCAAAACGTTTGTGGGTTTGTTTGGTATTTTTGTTGACATGATTGAAAGTATTTCTTTTTATCTAGTTTAATTTGTTTCTTGGGCTAATTTCTGGGATGTCAGTATGTAGTGAGACTGGCACTGATGTCAGAACAGCCGGAGTAGCTACAAAGAAATGCAGACAAGCACAGTGATATTGGCAACAAATCGGGAATTGAAAATCTTGTTTTATTACAGCTTCAGCAACTTCAAGAGAAAAGTATTTGCTACAAGAAAAATGTGTTAGAGAGCTACATAAATTGAATGCAGAAAACACACGGTTATATACTGAACAAATCAATTTTAAATTCATATGACAAAATGATATACAATATAAAATTATGCTCATTTTGAACAAACTACTTAAATTTCAAAGCAAACTTGTCACACATCAGATGTCTTTAATGTAATAAGTGTGACATCTCAGCACAAATTGCAAAATGGGCTGAAATAAATCCTTACAACAAAAGGAAAAAAGCTGTTTCTTGATTTTATGAATCACTTATATTTGTTAAATGTTCAGCATCATTATAGAGTCCCAGACTGTCTGCCTACATACTGCTGACATTCTATTTAAAGTTACAGCTTGCCTATATATAGTCTGTTGCAAGAAAGCACTGAATATGCATTTCATGGCTTGCTGTATCAGAAAGGCTTTCAGACAGTGTACATTGCAAAACACGGTAATGGAAAAAGCTATATATGTACACACCAAAATGCACTTATGTCACCTTGTAAGTACTGAAAATAGTTGTCACACTTCTGTTTCAGTGAATAAAGAATGAACATCAGTTCAAAATCACCACCCCCTCCCTACCACCAAAAAGGAAAAAGATTAAAATATATGTTAAAGAGCTAAGACGGCACATCCAACGACAGAAGTTGATGGGGAAAAAGACAGCCAACAAGCAGAGATAATGTTGGTAAAAGCACAACCAGGGACAAACTGGAAAGCTGCTACAACAAAACATGCTGACTTTCAGACCATATTATACATATACTAGTATCTGAGAGAGATATACATAGACTGACAGATACAACAAATAAATATTTAAGTGGTTTAACCCCACTGTACCAGTCTTATTTTCACTGGAAACTGTGTCCACACAATTTAAATGTAAGAATTGAAAAAAGGAAAGCATAGACTACACAGATTTAAGATTTGACAGTATATGTTGTAGCATTATCTATTTAGTTAGCAAAGAAAAAGACAGCAGTGCTTAAATATGATTCAAATACTAATTATTTCAACTGTGCAAAATAATTGTGATAGAAGAAAATTAAACAAAAATAAAAGAGATTCTTTTTAAATTTCTCAGAGAAATGGATGGTATATGCCAGGCTAATCTCAGCATATGTGATCGTATCAGAGCTGAAACAACTAGTCCATATATATGCCGTAACAGTACTTAGGTTACTGAGAATAATGAAATATGTTGGGTCATACAATCATGCTCGGATATACTTTTTTTAAGAGCAACTATTGTAGTCAATATTAATAAAGTTTGTATTATGCAAAAATGTAATCAAAATATGCATAGTTAATGCTAACAAAGAATATCCTTGAGCAAGGAGAGATATAATGCCATTAGAAAATTTCATAAAGTCACAATATGTAATTTTCATTTTTGTATACAACTAACTTGTAGATTATCACAACAGTATCAACCCTCTGGCAACCCTCTCATGAAGATAATGTTCTCTCAGTAACTTAAATGTAAGGGTATATGGTTCTAGCAGTTAGCCCTTTGAAAGATAAAGCAGTAATGTTCAATGAGTTTAGCAAGATTATTGAGTCTAAGAATTTTGTTTTCTGTGGTCTGTTACAAGGTAATGTTTTGCGAGGAGAAAAAAGAATGATTGGTATAGCATATTCAATTTTAGCGATGAGGATATTAATATCAATGGGCATTTTTGCGAGTTAATGTGATATCCAGTGTTTTTTTTTTTGAGTTGCAAGACTTTACTAGTAATATTTTCAATGTGGTTACAGAACGACAGAGGATCATCCCTTACAACGCCAATGTATTTGTACTGCCTATGATTAGGGAAATCTTGCACTGACTTGATCATTAATAGATGGAGCTAGGATTCTAGCTAATTTTTTGTAGGTGCCAAAAAACATAAATTTGTTAGTGGTTATGGTGGTATCCAATTCCAAATCATGGAGAATTTATGCTGCAAGGCATAAAATTAAGTTCTGAATATTATTATAGGAATTGTAGTACAAATTATTATCAAACATCATAATATTTTATGTAGGTAGGTGCCAGAGTGCAATATTTATTTATAAGGAAAAGAGTAAAGGTCCTATGATAGAACTCTGTGTAAACCCTCATGTAAGTGTACTAGTTTCACATGAGGAATTTAGTGCTACAACTGCAAATGATCTATTTTGTAACCAAGATGAAAACCTTGAAGTTTCTTAAATAGAAAAAAAAAACAGTATAACAAGTTAATTTATTAAGTTTTTGTTCACTTTAATGAAAACATTCTTTAAGTCTTCATGTTAAGAAACATAACAGCTCTTAGAAGGCCCATCTTTTAAAACCACTCTGAAAAGACTTCCTTCTGGTTCTGTTCTTACTCAAAAACAGAGTTAACTATATCCCTAAATCCGAACAAATACCTTTTCATTCCTTATAAATCTTTACTGTCCCTTCCTAACTCCTACCAAATTCTTTTCCTCGACTTTCTCTCTAAATTTACAATAAGAATGTTTTCCCTTACTTCATATTACAATTCATGTTTGAATAAGACTAACTTATCATTAATTTCTCTATAAACTGTCTAATATTTCACTAAATATTAAATGATTGCTATATAACTTGTACTGATTCTTAACCAATTTTAACCAATGTTTTTATATTTTGTCTAATTTGTTATAATTATTTAAACTGCAGATCTTTTTGTTTTATTTTTGAAGATTGTAAAATTATTGTTCTTAAAATGTTTTGTAAAAATGTAGTACTTTTCTATGTGGGCCTCTGCTGAAAATCAAATGTCAATAAATAAATAAATATTGGAATATATTTGTGTCATAAGCATAATAATGACAGTCTGTGTAGTATATTTGGGGTACAGTGATGTTGTCTGTCTGATAGAAGATTATAATTTTTATCTAATCCAGAAGTGGATTTTAAATAAACTTTGCTAATATTTTGGCAAGTGGTGGGAGCTGGGACTTTTGGAATAGGTATGATTAGGACATGCTTAAAACTTGGGGGACCTACCTTTGTAATAAAGCAGAGGGTTAAATATTTGCAAGTAGTTCTGACAGAACAGTCTCCCATTAAAGTGTGTTTTTTTATGTGGCCGAGTTGTTATTCTGACAGAATAGAAGCCTTCAGACTAAGTATCTGTTTTATTTATGCTACATAAAATATTGGGATTCCATAAGCAGGTGATCACACTGTCATCTCAATCTCTTTCAAAGAGTAAATATACCATATTCACAGTCCAGGTACATATCACAGAAAATACTGCTTCTATGAAACTGACTTTCACTCCTCATAAAGCAAAGTACCTCTTACTTTATTCATATGTAATTTGGATAAATAGATGGGTAACCACAATTTCATCTACAGTTTAGCACCCTTGTCCCTCATACATAGGGGAAGCATAACAATGTCCCAACATATCTTTGTTTGGTCAGTCTGTTGGTTATCTGTATGCAAAATATAAGGCTTATAATTTAACATGGTAATGTAAGCCTTGGCTTCTTAAGATCCTCACAGATAAATACCCTATTAAGTACTTTTAAACCTATGACTATACTGGGGGGGATTTATTAGATTATGCAAATTTACAACATGTGTTAGATTCAGTGTGTCAATCAACTAGATAGTTCACTCTGCATTTTTTTGGGAAACACAAGGAGTATTCCTTTTTGCCACTAGTGATTGTGCTAGACATCAAATCATAAGCTGAAATTATTAGAAAAAATAAAACTAACGTATGTTATTATTCTAGAAAGAACTGTACACCAAGCCAGATTTAATGATAAGAATATCTGACAACAAATGACTGGCCTTGAAACCTTACCACAGTGCAAGCTGAGTATTCCAGAAAGTTGTCACAAGCAACAAGGTATTTATCTATTTATTTAATTTATTGATTTAAGTTTGTTTACTGGGGTGGTGCACTAATGCCAGTGTGCCAATTTCAAGTACAGAGAGAATGATTACAAAATATTTTTAACAAATATGAGTAAAAGCAATAAGCAATGTAACAGAAAGAAAATTTGACAAACTTTCATCCAGAAAAGAGAACAGATTATGGAGACTTCATATGGTAGTTACAATTTAGATTTGAGGCTAGTAGTTTTCATATTCAACTCATAAAGAGAAATATTTATAAGCAACAATAAAACCTATTGAGTTTGGCAACCATAAAATGAGAAGAAGGGTGGTTGGAGCTGCTAAATGTAACCATGGTGGTGGTGGTGGTGGTGGGGGGGGGGGGGTAAGACTGGTCAGGTTATGTGGCCAGCCTATAAGCATTCACATTGTGCTTCTTTGAGGAGACATGTTTTGAATTTGTGGTCTAAATTTGAAATAAAGATAGAGGTATTAGAGATGGAGGTAGAGAAATTCCGAGAGTTTTAGTGCTTGAACTGAAAATGCACAATTAGTATATACAATGGATATAAAAATGTACACACCCCTGTTAAAATGCCAGGTTTTTGTGATATAAAAAATGAGACTAGAACAAATAATTTCAAATCTTTTCCCACCTTTATTGTGACCTATAAACTGTGCAATTCAATTGAAAAACAAACACATCTGTTAGGGGGGGGGAATAAAAAAATGTACAATAAGCTAGTTGTATAAGTGTGTACACCCTTAAACTAATACGTTATTGAAGCTACTTAAGAATGACATGCCATAAGTTAATAAATACATTAATGTTAATGGAACTATAGTTAGTGCTTAGGAATGTGTAGAAAATTAAAAAATGTCATGTAATACTACAACAGACTGAATAACCTTTCTGTTCATCTCCTACAAATCAAAGAGATTTATATAGTCAGAAAGAAGCACATCACAGGATTCATGAACAACACCCATTTGCATAGCAGAAGACAATGATTCACAGCCTCAGTAGTATTATGACAGTGATGTACCACACTATTTCAATATATATTTCATTTCTTTGAATTAATCAGTAGTATTTGTATAATATACCTGGACATGGTCCTAGAGCTGTAACGTGTGAAGTGCCATGCTTTCATTGTATATTAGTTAGCATGCATTTATCACACTCCCCACACACTGCCCTGTTATTTTGGCACTGCTCCCATCCTGCCTAGTACATCATTACCCCATCCCCTCCTTCCCACGTACAGCTCTGGCACCGGTATTTCCTCACGCCTGTTACAGTGTTCCAACCCTTTCCTTCTGGTTTGTTACCATTACTTTTCTTTGCCATATCGCCACCTGCAGGACGATGTGTGTCTGCAGCATTCCTATACAACACATCTACAGGCCTCCCCTCATTCATGCATTTTTCCTGTTATCTTTTCATTATTGTCGCAGAGAGTTCTGACTGTCTCCATTCTCTCTCCGTTTTATTACTTCCCAGCTTTCTCCTTTTCCTTGTCACTCTCCTTAAACAATAGCAACCTTTATTGTTTAATTTGTCTGCGCTCTTTGATACTCTTCACCAGCATAAAGAGTTCATCAAGTCACAAACTTTGTCAGTCCCAAAAATAATGAAGTTCAAGATGCAGTAATAATCTAAATCCTTCACTGTTGTACAAAATGTAGGATTTCCTTTGTAACAAAAACAAAAAATCTTCAGAAACTGCCTGTTACAGCTCCACTAATACATCTCTATCTAAATCTTGATGCATTTCTAGACTCAAAGGCCCTCTGTATGAGAAGAACACGAGCTTCTGCGTGCATCTGCGCATGTGTATCTGCACGTGTGTATGTGCATCTGCATGCATATACATGTGTGTGAACATGTCTGTGTGTGCATGTAAAGAAACGATAAGCAAATGATAAGTAAAACAATTCAAAGTGCACACCACGGAAAGTAGGAGTAAATGCCAGGAATTTGTGGCATGCTGGATACAGTCACAGGTAATTGTCTGGAAAGAATACAGGCCACGTCCTTATAAAAGTAAATGGTTTTAAGGAGGTCAGCGATCATGTCTAAATTTAAAGAACACAGCTTTAGAATAAAACATTTTAGACAAGCCATTGCTAATCATCAATACGGAAATTTTGTAGTTAGGATATTCTCAAAGAATGTGAGTATCCTGTCATCATAATACACTGAGTATTGGCATTTCACCAGTAACTAATATACTGGCTTATATTCCTTTACAGGAGCACACGTTCTGTACAGGAACACCTCTACTTTTGCCCTTTTGGCTTCCTTCTTTGAATAATTCTACAGTTTCAACAAAATCTCAAATACGAAACTTGTGGCAACTTCCTGCCATAGTTATTAGAAAACCATTTCAGCACCACCAGATTAAGAGTCATAATGTTTTAGCCGTCAGCACAGTACTTGATACCTTCTTCACATTGTGAAATAATAACATGCTATCTCTTGTACATTCATAAAGAAAAGGTGAAAGTTTAGATTCTATAACAAATAAATAAATACATATGACATGGGCAAAATGCCATGTGATATGTTCCCTTGATATGAAATTGTATAGGAACCAATCAATTCATAATGATGGAACCACCAGACTGCATCTTGAATGCTTCAGGGTCTATAAATTGATGCTAAATTAACTTCCATAAATGAAGGCAACAAAGTTATATTTTTGCTGGGCAGATGGAACTTAGCAAAGAAGAAACTGCTATTTAGGGACAAAAGCCTGTAAACTGCACATCAAAATCACTTCCCCAGATAATTTTCTAAATTAAAATCTAATGTACAATTGTTCTTTTAAATGTTTGAATGCCTTCTGATCAACACAATGCTTGCTTTTGTATTGTACACCATCATTACAATGATTCATTTAGCATCTCTGTTATTAATACTGCATCGCTTCGCAAATGATAAATACAGCTGCAGTTTTAGTGCAATAACATGTAATAAAAAAAATCAATAAACTATATAAGTGATACTAGAACAGATTCAGCAGCTTAACAATGATGAATTAATATGTCACAGACCTTATATGGAGCTGCTTTTTGTCATAATTTAGATAAGTGAAACTTCCTTACACACATGCAGACATTTACGATTTGCACACTTAAGGGTTAGGCTTTCCTTAGGAAACTTAAGATTTACTATTAGTTATACCAGATAGAAAACAGAATATGTGAGATTTAGCTGGAGTTTGTGGTTGGGTAATTCTCTTTTGTTTTACCTGAAAATCACTTCCTAGGGCATTTATTTATTTTTGGCCATACTATCAAAATGGTTCTCTATTAGAAGACCGAAGATGCATTCTTTCGAATGTGTCATAGTCGAACTCAAAAGCCTGAAATGGCAAAATATTGGAGCAGCCTTTAAGCGACTTCTTTCCCTGGGAAAGAATTTTCTTGGCCGCTTAGTTACTTTGCCGTTTTCGGCACTGTAGTGTGGTCTCTGAGTTGGTATATTTAAGTCGGGGGGTGTGGGGGGACAGCCCCCCCCACATGGGGAGGTGTGGGGGGGCAAAGCCCCCCAGTTAATGTGATGTTTAAAGTGTTTTTTTTTTTGGAAGAATGATTTTTTTCCCTAGGAAAAAATCTCTGTTCTGACAGTTCAAAATTGTAAGCTTTCACTTACATAGGGTTGATTAATCACCGTTTGCTTTTTTAAGCATTCTGTGATCTAATATAGACCCGTCAAAATACATGGCTGCAGCAGTAGATGACATAGCTACTCACAAAACACAACATTTTCTGTTGTGTAGGTGGTTCTTTACTGATTTTTTTTTTTTAAATGGAGTTGTACTTTTATATTTTAGGAGTCATGAATAAAATTTTTGGTCTGTATTTCAAAATACGTCCATGCAACTGATACATTGTTTGATGCAATATTCAGAACACGTTTGAATCTGAGCAGAACCTCTTCTTTTTAATTGCTTTTTAAAAATGTGGTGTTTTGTAGTGAAAACAGTTAAGGTCTCTATGAACCTTGCTAAAATAAAGATTAAAGATCGTAAGTAGTCTGAAGCTGACTTGTATTTACTATTATTTGTCATTATAATTACCAAGAAAGGAACTGCAATCTTTTTCTGAAGTACGGGAAATATTCTAAGTTTGAACTCTGGTCTTTAACTGTTTGCTTTAGTAATACAAGATAACTTTTCTTCTAGTGAAAATGGTGTTTTCCCTACCAAACACTGGTATACAATGCTTATGGCTCACCTTCTAAATGCTGACTCTACTAAAAGTGAATTTGCCTAATCAGGTTTACGTGTGACGCAGTCTCAAAAAATGCATTACAAGTACGCCATGCTACAAGGCATATCATTTTTTTCTGTTATAACTCTTTTTTTTTTCTTAAGGTAATAAATAAAAGGCTTGGTTTCTAACAAATCCATTCCTGTTTTTCATAGTGACTGACATTCTAAAACACAACATGAGTTATGTCTAATACAGGTTAACACTAAACCATTTCACATTGCTTGAACATAAAAGGATTACAAACCTTTTAAGAAATTAAAAGCCTTTTCAAATTATTTACCTGATGTTATTATTGTGAGTCCATTACCATCTTGAAATGGTCATGGTAATAAAACACAACTCCATTGCAGAAATGTAAACCTTAAGAAGTCATTTGAAAAACAATGTTACCCAATACTGCAATTCCTGTACAGTAGCTTTTTAGAGATCAGTACACAGTACCTGCATTTATTGCATAGTACCTTGTTACAACAGTTTAATTCACTTTTTGCAGTTCTAACTGGTTCAGATCTCTGTAGAAAACCACCTTATCAATAGATGTTGTGTCAATCAGCAACAGTCAACATAGATGAAAACTATAGAGGCTTTATGATGTTTTGTGATCAACAAAATCATCACCTCTTAATTACAGTGATGAAGAAACCAAAGATATTCAGTACCAAATGGCTTACACTTGTCTCATGGGAAATTAAAATAAAAAGAAAAGAAAACAACACAATGAAGCTACAAGTATCTGCACTAAAGAAAGCATGAGGAAAAAGCACAATTAAGCCTAGAGAGCACAACTGCTTGACATATTCCCTTTAGTGCTTTAAAACAGGTAACTTATGAAGGTGTGACTTCTGTATAGTATATATTTTATCAATATATATGAGCTACTATGGAGGAATGGCCAGTCAGAATATGAGACTTTAATAAAGCTGTCATTATGAATTAAAGGTAGGCCTTCATCTATATCAGCACACACACCAGATTTTAATAATATAATATAATTTCAGTGGGTTTTCAGTTGAATGATTGCAATATGTCTACAACAGACATTTATTACAAAGGAGAAGTCCATTGTAGCGAAGCATGTCTCAAGCAGAGCATCTTGATACCCTTTTCATAGGCTCTAAGGGGAAAGTAACCATGTGATGCAAGTTTATATAAATGTTCACCATAATAAAAAATGCATATATCCAAGCACACTCATTTTCAGCTTATGCTAAACAATCAGGTTTGTTAAAGAAAACACCAAACAAATATCATCATATGTATATAGTGACTAGAAAAAAACTACACGCACATATATAAATATATATGTACATGCATATGTACATCTCTATTTATGTCTCTATGTATATACATCTCTATATATGTACGCACGCACATATAATTTGTTAAACAAGTCAGCACACTTGACACACATGATTCTTTTCAAGGGTAATACTGAAAAAATAAACTTACTTAGAATCAAAAAGGGGGTGAAGAAATTTGGACTATAGGAAGCAAGTGAAATACAGCTCACTGCCTTAATCCTCAGCAGTAAATGCCAGACAAACTATATGTTATAAGCTAAACAAAAGCAGCAGTAAACATTACAAACCTTATGTTTAACATGCTTAAGCATAACCAGTACTTATTTTAAATCTGAAACTGTCTTATTTCATTAAAATAAAATAATGTTTGCATCTGAGACATACCACAACTCGAGATGTCATTGCCCCCCCCCCCTTTACTTAGCCCTAATTAAGCCAGTTATTGAATATAATGCCCTCTTTGGCATGTATCTGCCCACACACATGCAACAAATGAAACACTCACAGAGATACCTTGCTAAAATGATACAAGACCTAAACTTACATATCTTACATGGACCATCTCAAAGCCTCTTCACTATACTCTGTATTCTACAGATTGTTAAGAGGTGACCTATGTCTGGCACACAAGGCATCCTCTGATCCATTACCGATGGATTTACTGCACATTGGCAACTGAAATTACATCAGAAATACTCAGTCTAGTATCTAAACCTCTTCTGCAGTATCAACAGAATGGTTTCGAGGAACAGCTGCATCTCACAAAGGATGCCACTGCTGTGGAACAGACTCCCCATCGTCATAAAACAAAGTTCCTCCCTGTCCATTTTCAAGTTCAACTTAGATCTATGGACTAGAAACAGAAAATGTACTCCAGGACTGTCCACTGTATTACTAATGGACAGAGGTAGCTCCTAAAGGTTTTATGCCATGCATGGGTCTTTTCAAATTATCTATGTTATGACCCCAGTTATTCTCATTAGGGATAATATATAATTATCAACCATGTCAGGCCAATCTATAACCAAATGGGGAATGTTATTTTTACCACATAAAGGGAAATTAGCTAGGCTTGAAATGACCTACAAAGGCAGCTAGCCTAGTATTTACCTATGCCTCTATGAACATATAACAAAGAACTGAATGCAGTTCTTGACCATCAACCATAATCAATGTATGACTTCTTCATGCATGAATCTTAGAAGAATAAATATGAAAATGCACCCAATAGTCTGACAGAAAAAAGTTACAGCATTTAAAAATGCTTGCTAATGAATGTGGCCACTGTATTTCTAAACCAAAAATGCAATGTTATAAATGGTGATAATCACTATCAGTAATTCCAAACAGCTGAAATATTATCAGGTTGGTTAAACATGTCATGTGTGGACCACATAATATTATCTGTTAGTACCACCCATAGCCTCTGTACCTTACAATAATAACCAATTATATAGCTGTTGTCTACTTGCTCCACCCATTATAACCATGTGGAATAACTGAACCTCCAGTCTCTTGATTTATGTCTTACTATGGAAGTTTGCAAAACATATATCATTTTCAAAAAGGAACTACCTACTTAGTGGTGGAAGATACTCGCTGTTTATACCATGTAAAATCTTACTACAGTTGCTTTCTGAAATCATTCCTCAAGGCATTCTTGACATATGCTAATCCCAGTTCATCTTTATCTTGACTTGCGGACAAAAAGTGAATATTCCGACAGTGAATATCAAGGGGAAAGTATCTCTCAATGTGCCTTAGTGCTATCTTCATCAGCTTTACAACCCACAATGCTCAACCTGTCAAACTCTGTTGAAACACATTGTATAACTAAAAATACTGACATCATTTTAGGCCCTTTTCTGTCTTTAAGTATGTAGTTCCACAAAAGATTTCCACTATCTTCAATACCATCACAAACATCTGAGGCACAATAAGCCCCTGCATAACCCATCAAACCAACAAACAGGTCTGTCCTGAATGTTGACCATTTCATTGGACCATAATCTCATAAATAATGTTATTTTGTCTTTAACACCAACTGCCACTCTAATCATCTGTCCATACCTCCAGGATCCAAAACACTGAACGGGGGAGGGGGGTAGCCAGTACGCCTTAACTGTCTTGCAAAATATCTGCCATTCCAAAGAAAAACAAGTTACTTTCTCTTCTTCTCAGACATTGCAATCCCATCCTTGCCATATTATAAAACATAAAATGACCTTTGACCACCAGGCTTTGCATATTCTGGGTTTACTTCCTTCCCACAAAAATTGCCCTATTATTCTTGTACTTCCTTCAAATGAGTAGTAAAGACTGCAAACAAACAAAAAAAAAAAAGCCTGAACAGAAATAAAATATTGAGCAGTAACAATTATTTACCTATAACCTGCCTACAAATGGTAAGAAAAAAAAATTTCAACAAGCAATTCAACTCCTAATTTCTCCTATCAATGTCTTAAAGCCAGTTTCAATATCTTTGGTAATATCCTGTTTCTAACAATTATGAAAATTGTTCCTTTGGTTTGTTTTCTTTTCTACTGATGTATGAATACCCATGTCTTTGTTTAAAATTTGAGAATTTAATAAAGGTGTTAAATATAACCTTGAACATATTCAGTGTCGCTTTTATACCTACATATATACATTCTCTTTCTATCTTAAATAGGAAGTTATCTACTTTCTACAGAAAAACTGAGTTAGTCATATTCCTCCCATAAACATGAGAGATGTGCAAACAATCTGATACCTCTTTGTGTTGCCTTACACATCTCATAAAATGACTAAGCCATGCAACACAGTTCTCAGCAAGCTAAGCAGACAGAATCACCTAGGAGTTGGGCCCATGAATGCCATTATTTATAAACTGATTTGTCAGAAGCAGTTCCATGACAAAGGCAACTAAAACAAATAATGAGGGTAAGATTATTTAACCTCGCCTTGTATAGTTAAATGACTTTGACATTATATTACTAACACATACTCCAGATTTAGGATTCAGGCATAACAATTTGATGTTCCTTATGTAAATATCAGGTACTCTCTGAGGAGTAGTTAGGCCATTTGGAGTCCAGGGCATGACCCTCATTTGGTGCTCCCCTTACCAGAAGAGGAAAAAAAAAATTGAACAGCGGAGAATAACATCTTGACAACAACGTTTGAAAGAAAAAAACATAACAGACCAAGAGGAAGTCCAAACAGGAAGCTAAATTGAAATTTGAAAAAATTTATCAGTCATGTGATGCATAACCAAACATTGCTTTAGCAAGTTACAGAAACCACACAGTTAGGTGTCCTTTGTAAAATATAAAGAATTTAACATAAAACACAAGTGACATCATACTTATGCTGCATGGCATTTTAAAGCAGAATGGACACAATCATTACGTCCAGGTCCAGGGTATGGTATACCACTTAACAGTTGCTATACACTAATTACTAAAGTAGTTTGAATGCAACTAAACATATAAAGGACATAACACAAGCATTTCTCCAAGTGCATAGTACCTTTCTTCACCTCTTTCGCACATAGCTGATATACCTGATTAAATCATCGACACCATTCCCCACTCGGGTAGTACAGAAAAACTATCCAGCCTGAACATAAACCCTTACGTCATGAGATGGGTTGCCAACTGGCTTACAAACAGAACTTACACGGGAAGAATAGCGGGCTCCAGGTCCGACTCTAAACCAGTCACAAGTGGTGTCCCACAAAGCTCGGTCCTGGGACCCCTAATGTTCGGCATATACTTCTCAGAAGTACAGGCAAACACAGGAGGACTATGGCTAACCAAGTTCGCCGATGATTGCAAACTGGGAGCCATAATTGACTCTCCAGCTGACAAGGACATCCTCCAAAAGGGCCTTACTGAGATGGACACCTGGTGTCAAAGTCATGGCCTCAAGCTAAATGACAAAAAATGCATAGTCATCCCATTTGGGAAAAACAAGACACCCACGAATTACCACATAGGTGGCAGCCCTCTTAATACAGAATAGGTAATAAGAGATCTGGGGACCCAGGTAGATAGTAATCTCTCCTTTGACAATCATATTGCCAAAGTAGTTAGGAAATCCTTCTATGTGACCCATCTAATTACTAAAGGGTTCGCATCTAGAAATAAAGAGGTTATAGTATCCCTCTACTAGTCACTCATTAGACCCATGATAGAGTACAATGCCCCATTTGGGATGTACCTCACAAGACACTTCCAACAGCTGGAAAGACCACAAAAGTACCTCACCAAGAGGATTACTGGCCTTAAACATATGTCCTATGCAGCCCGATTGAAAAAACTCCGGCTGTACTCAATGGCATATCTCTTACTCAGAGGTGATCTCTGCCTGACTTACAAAGCCATGTCCAACTCAGAATTGATGGACATGCTCCACCTAAAGAAATCCAAGTCACTGCGAGTCATGCGCTCTAGTGAGCTAAACCTCACCACAACAATAAATAGAACATGCTGGAGGGATAGATTCCTGTCATAGAGACTCCACATGCTTTGGAACAAAATTCCAAACTACATCAGGCAGAGTCCCTCACTAACACTTTTCAAGAGAAACCTTGACGAGTGGATGGGTAACAGAAAATACACCCCTGGGATCACTTCATTGGCTCTGCTTGACAGAGGATCAGTTAATTAATCAATGGGGTGGTGAAAGCAGACATACTCTGGCTAGGCTTATAAATGCCCTTGAGCAGATAGCATAGTACCTACCTATGAACCTATAAACTGCGATTCAGTTTACCACACCATTAGTGCTGTAAGACCACTACATATAATCTAATCTCCTAATCTTATATGTCTCAATTAACTCTGCTAAACTAGTAGCAACTACTCCAGCACTTCTACTTCTTCCACTTTAACTTAGTTCGCCCTTTTGCATCCCAGTTATGTAACTGTCCATATATCTGGTTTGTTAGAAGTTCTGCATATATAGTTTGTCAGGGGGTCTGTGCTAACTGAAATGTTCACCATTGCCAGTAGTATGGAAGATGCTATAGTGCAACAACAGAGTTCTTAACAGAGAATGCCAGGACTGAATATGTTTAATGTCTATGCCTGCAGCCAAGGTCTCCATTCTACATGCATAAGAAATTCCATGTTCAGCTGTTTCCTCCATATTTTCACTGCCTTTTCTCACATTTAGGTAAAACACATGGCCAATAAAAATGAACAAGCAGATTTTAGTTTATAACATCAATTCAGAAGAACTCGTATCTCTTTCTCACCTACTCAAACAGCACAGCAGTATTCAATGAATGTCAAATCTGTAGAGAAATCAAGAAATAATAATAAACAGCAGCCTTGATGAATTAAGAATTCATATCTCAGATCTATTCCATTCCCCATAACACAGCCAACAAAGTCCCTATCTGTCCTATATAATAATAACAATAACCAGTATGGGATGTGGATACCCCACAATTTTGCCTCTATGAAACTCCTTAAAAGTCAGTTACCACTTCTCATCATAATCGGGTACAAATCCAGAAATAATAATTATTAAGTGCAATTCCACACTTGTTTATCCAAAAAGTCACCACTTTTACTTGATACTAAGAGGGACAAAACTAAGATTTCAGTCAAAAATCTGGGTCAAGTATGACTCTAAAACTCAGGAAAAAGTTTACTCATTTTTTGATTTAAATTTGAAAAAACACAAACCAAAACATTACTTCCACACTTCAGCTCCCCTGCTTGCAGCTCACCAAAAGAAGATAAGGAATGTCGCTCTAATTATAACTTCAAGTTCACAAGAGGCAATTGCCAAAAAAAATGTACAAAAGTTGGTACCACACTGATGCAGTTGCAGTCATTCATTATTAGTAATTCATTGTGTGCAAAGCCAAACTACCAGTGTACTACATTTTATTTTGATATATCCCAATCCACCATCACACAACAATTCAAATCCTGACTTTGGTCTGGATTTACTTTGAATTACAAACTGTTACCTGCTGAATTATTGCCTGTAGACAGAGAAGGAGAATGACAGGTCTGTTGTGTCACTCCTTTCCCTTTCTGTGAGTTTCAGGTCCCTAGTGTAAAAGACAGGCTTTCTGGCCATCCACTTACTCCAGTTATACAAAAAAAAAAAAATCAACTCTGGACATATTTTTTTAATTAAATGGCTACTACATCTAAATTCTTAATTCAGAACCACTTCTGCATATTAAGCATGACCATTAGCAGGTCAGATCAACCAATCCTATCTTTTATAACCCCCCAATGATTATCTGCCACCCAGTAGCCAAAAATGTTTTCAAACTGACTGGTTAAAAATTTATCATAAATTTTTAAGTCTAACTGAAACAAAAACATGGGCGTGAAATTTGAAGCAACTTGTTTGTCTTTACCTGCTTAAGAAACATACAGATTTGGCATACTCCAATTAGCTCTAAACGCCCACAGTATTTCTGCTTGCCTGAACTCCTGCAGCAAAATGAAGTGCTGCCTCCTCCTGCAATGTCTTATAAAAATCTAGTGTGACTCCATCTATCCTGGAGGCCTTGCCCGCTGTGAGCGTTTCAATATCCATACTGTCTTACTTAATAGAAACTGGAGACATCAACGTAGCATCTAGTGGTGTGGTTATTTGTGACAATCCTAACCTGTTTACAAAATTACAAAATCCTTCTTAACTTGGTAAAACTCATGTTTATGAAAGGAAAGACAATCTGATAATTTGTAGTCACTACACACACACACACACACACACATATATATATGTATACATACATATATTAGTGTGTGCGCACATGTATATTTATATAGTTAAATAACATTTTCATAAAGTCCATCCAAATTCCAAGCTAAAATGATCCAAGGGGAGGAGTTCTGTTTTAGTGATTTCTCAACCACTTGCTTCTATTGCCTTCCTCAATGCAAACAATATTCTTCACAACTCTCAGAACGTCAGTGCATTACAGGCCATAACAACCAAAATCTTTTTGCTTGTATAATTTACTGAATATACAAGTATTGCACTGCACACAGAACATATGTTTTTAATTTGAAGAAGTTACTATCACATCTGCATATCAAACACATTCCACATTGTACAAGCCACTTGTCCTTGTAGCATCCAACTTTTTTATAAAATAACAGCTGCTACACTTCCCAACTGAATGAACGACTCATGTTTTTTTTTCTGTAATACAGCTGAGCATAAAGCATGAATTATTATCTGCCTAGAATTTATCCTGCTTTAAAATAGTCAGATTTTGAATAGAATATCACATGAGCTCCTACCGTCTTGAATGTTTTGTGGCAAAATTACTTTTGATTGTTAATTTGCATCAGTCAATTCCTGGTTATCTTTATGAATACTTTTCACTAAGACCTCTGCTCTGGCCAGTCCCCCTCACCCTTATTTTTTGCACCTATGTTGTAAACCTCTTAAGTGTGTTAACCAAAAATGTTATGTGCACCTGTATCATGAATTCAACTTTTTAAATATTGATTGATTGATTGATTGATTTACATTTAATAACGAGGGAAGTCCAACTAGGATGGAGCCCATTTTCAGAGAAACTCAGAGAGAAAGTATTACAAAAGTTCCAAAGTATTACAAAATATTTTAAGAATAATAATTATACAGTCTTAAAAATAATGCAGTTATTTTTATATGAAACTGTCCTTAAGAGGGCATTTTGATATAACACATGATCCTTTACAAATGAAGGTTTAAGGTACTGCACAATGAAGATTCTAGTTTAGTTGGGTCTTTCTTATAGTTTTTACTTTCAAGAACTAGTGACAGGCAAATAAAGTTTTTCTTATTCTCGCTCTATTAAGAAATTAATTCCACAGTAAATGTTCAACTATTATTTAGTTTACTTCATGCTGAATATATTTACATTTTTCAACAAATCACTATCGACTTAGTATTTGTCAGGATGTCAAAGATCTCGCTTAGGATTAACAAGTAAATGTATTATGTTTGTAATGATGTTTTCCATTTCTAAAACATAATAAAAAAGAGAACTGTTAAAAAAAACAAAAAACAGGCAGTGTAAGTCAAAAGGTTCCTATTTAAAATCCTGGGTCTGCCAGAAACTTTACCACTTCACATGTCCTTGACAGAAAATATAAAATATGCACCAAAGAATTGTGATTTATATGCATGTTTATCTCCCATATTCAGTACAGCAGTCTTACTATCCTTGTAATCAATATTTGTCCTTACTCTATTAGTTGTTAATGAGTGTAGACAACATATATGTCCAAAGTGGTGGTCCTGTATTAAAACAAGACAACAACAAGTACATGGGGCACACTGAACATAGCTGGCATTGACAAATGCAAGGGTAATCGTCATGGGAACACTGAGCTTCTTTGCTGACATGGGAAGGGCTGTGGTCAGGGAAATATGGTATTAGGTGTACAGCTTTGAATATCAAAAGCTATCCTACTACAGGAGGGATATACAGTGAAAGCTGAAATATTTTATAAACAAATGGAGAAGGAGACAAGTTGCAAACTGATACCACTTAGTGATGTATGCCATGGAAGCTGAAAGAGACAGAGGTTATGATATGGCCCCACAAGCTTACAAAAGCATGTGGAGTCTGTAGTACTGAAATTTAAAATGGGGCAGAAGAAAGATAAATTAACACAAAAGTGAAGCAGACGGTTGCTTATAGAGGATAAGACAATGGGAAGAGAAGGTGGGAAACATGAAAGATAGAAAGAGAAAAAGCAAATGTGCTTCTATTGCAGAGGGGGTGAACATGTTGTGATTGGCTTAGGTGCGCAGTTATATGGAACTCGTATGTTTATGTATTATTAAGTGAATGGTTGGAGTATTATAGCTAAGAAAAAAGTCATCAGTAAGAAAAAGTTGCAAGAAGTAATATGGTGTGATCAATATGAATTCTGCTCTCTTTCAGCATTTTCAACAGATTCACTAAGTTGACATCACTACTCACTTGAAACTGTGTATCATTTGGCCATTTCCTTCACAAAGAGTTGTGTCTTTTGCAGCAGCAGCAGTTAGAAGTTTAAGTACTTCAAGAATGCACCTAATTAAAGCGATACTTTGTAGAAATAATACATTAAGCAATGTTTAAGCAATAGAAGCCTGATGACTCTGGATTTTAATTTTTTCCCACTTAAAAGGAGAAGGTGAATCCAGCATTAAATGTTAGAATGCTGTTGAATATTAAAGCACTGGCACTTTAATATTGCCAAAGTGAAGTAACATGTATTGCCACAAATTTGCATTCATTTAGAAAAAAATACAAGAAAAAACTAGCAAAGCTAGAGTTTTCACTGTGTTATTCCTAAAACCTCTTGTAAAAGAGGATTATGGGATATTGTAAAATCTGGCAGCTGCGACTTATGTTTATAATATTCTGAAGCCAATGTATTTAAACACAAAACAGCAGGAAAAGAAAGTTAAATTAACAGCATGACAGAGTTGTCAGATTGCATATTTACTTTGAAGTGATGTTTACCTGAATATTGAATTGCAAATCCTTGTTTGCTTGTAAAGAAGTCAGTCTTGAATTCGAGTGTAACTGAATTAAAGGTGCTGTGGATATCATTTGGGAGCTGTGAACCACTAATTTCCTTTAGAAGGATTCCAGTTTCCAAAGATCCATCCCATATCTTCAAAACATCGTGGTGTTCTTCTGTACTGAAGAGTGCAAAGTGTAGTCTGTAACATAAATAAGAACAATTAAAATGCAGTTTGAAAAATTAGTAAAATCTACACACAAATATGACAATTATAGGGGACATGGCAGACCAGTCTAAACAACAAATTCTCTAAAAGTGAGTCCTTCCTTAATCTCAAAGACAGCATTTGTGTAACTACAGAAACTTAGTTCTGGCCTAGTGATACCACTTCTTGTGTTGCAGGGTAAATGCACGTCATGCTTTCGGATGTACCAGCAGCTATGAGGGAGTATCTATATTTATTTGTAATCCTCATTGTCTCTTAATTGTCAAAACCACTACAAGGGTAGTACAGAACACATGCCTTACACTGACTCCTCACTGAAGCAAGTCAGCAGTGGTCACTGAAAAAACATTGGATCCATGGCCTACAAAAGAGATGACTCACTGGAACTGCAAACTCCCCATCCCCCAACCACTTAATACTACTGCAGACACCCCTCCACATCTGTAATACTTGGGAGTGGGTTAGGAGGTGTGGTTTAAGGGTATATAGACACAACAGGGAAACAATATTTTCCTGAATGAATATTCATAGATTCATACGTTCATACTAGCCTGTTGACTTAGTGGACCATTTCTAGCTTAGCAAACAATTCCTGACATTTACCAAGACATTTACCAAGACACAAATTAATACCAGACCAGACCATGACCTAGATGCATCCCCTTCCCATAGAGCTAGAGGGGACACAATGGGGGGGGGGGGTATACTTGTGAATGACAAATCCCTCATCCAAGTTACATGTAAAAAGGGTCATGTGGCTACTCTGCTTAAACTCTAAAGGAGTCTATTTCATAAATGATGTATTGCCTGTGAAAGATATTTATCCTGCTAACAAGTCCTTTTTATATTTCAGTGGAAAATTAGGTATTTTAAATAGGTGTTTAGCCTGGTATTAGGTTTGTCGATGTGTTAAGCGGTTACAAAGAATAGGATTTTTCAAGGTTTCATACACAAGGCATTAGGAAATGAAAAGCATAAGAATGCTTTAAGATGGTAAGTGTAACTCAAGGTAGACATATCCTTGATTATTTTTGTGGAAGGAAATGCTGCAGTCTATCCAGATGGGTTATATGCCTAATTAAGAACATATCGAAGGGGACATTATATTCTACTACAGGTCTGACAAATGAGAAGTATAGCTGGGGAGAGAGGGTTGAAGACTTTCTTGGATCTAAAAGATATGTTCCATGTGATTAGTCTGGCTATATAAAGGACTTCCTAATAACCGTGGCCACATGATTGTCAATGAGGGTGCCCAAGTCCACAAAGATGAGTCAGTTTTTAGAGGGCTGTCACCTCTTTCATCAGCTCAGTAGTACTGGCATTTGTCAAAAGATACAATGCTACACTTTTTGACATTTAATTTGAGGTCATGGTCTACGAACCACTTGTTAGCAAGAGTTACGCTCTCCTGCAGAATACATAAGTCATCTGGGGTATTTAGACAGCTCCAAGTTTGCAGTCATTGGCAAACTTTATCAACCGTAGGCCTTTGATGCCTGCTTTAATGTCAGAGAAGTAGATATCAAACAGGAGTGTTCTTAGGACTGTTCCCTGGACACCGCTGGTAACCCATATTTTAGTTAAAAGAGTACACCTACAATTCTAGGAGAATAGGTTTTGCTAGCTAATCAGTTTGCTATCCAACAGGTATCATAGGGTTTACATTTAATTAGATTAGCTTATCAATGATGCCCAAGTGTGGAATGGTATTCAAGGCTTTGGCCAAATCCAGTAATGCTATGTGAACTGATTTTACTGAGTCTAATGCCATAGTCACTTCTTAAAAAGTCCACTGGGTACAAGACACAGGATCTGCCTTAAACAAACTCATATTGGTTTGGGTCCCATTTGTGAAGACCACCTAGGTCCTTTTATGAGGTGCATAATGATGCAGTCTAATTTGCCTATAGTTGCCCGGGTCAGTTATGGGTCACAGATTCCATTCAAACATATTTAGGGAGCTAGGAATTTTTCTTTCTTTCTAGTTTAGCTGCACTTTATCTTTGTTTAACTGAGTAATGTAACACAAGATACTGAATGGCCATTACAGATGCATTAAACAGAAATTGAAAAATTTGATTGGATTTTATTTATTTTTTTTATTTTTTTAATTCTGTGGTAGAGACCTCAGGCAGACATGGTATAACAAAAGTAAAGATAACAAAGGACTGTATGAATCTTTTATCATCTTTCTGCTTAGATAAGCAGTGAATGTATGTACATGGATAATATATTTTGCTAAGAATGGTCAGGAATGATGAACTGTAAATCAACAGTATCTCAGTATTAAACATATTCAGTCAAGTTGTAATACTTCCATAGCTTTCCACTTTTGCTCCCTTTTTACAAACTCACCTGTATAACACTTCAATTTAATTATCACTTTATTACAACAAGTCCTTTCCAGATCATTTGTAGACATGGTATAAGCTGTAATGACAAGGATAAATGCAAAATAAGTAGTTTGGAGCATCCAGTGAGCCAGTTTTTGACACATAAAAGGAAATGAGAGCACCCAGGAAAAAAGTCACAACATGCAAACTCCCCACAAAGACAAACAGCAAGAGGGTAACACTGAAACTGGTACCTTGCTTCTATGAGGCGGAGCTCTTATCCATTATTCCACCATGCTGCCTTACCTTCAGAACACTATATCGGCTAACTAGGTCTTAACCACTAATCCCTACTTGTCCATCACGCTGCCATAACAAATAGACTAGACCAGCTAACTAGGTCTTAATCATTACTCCAGTATGCTGTCTTACCTTAAAAGTGAGTAGACCAGCTAACTAGTTCAAGAGTCTGACTGCAGACCTAAGAAAAATTTTGCACCTGCACTGAAATATAATTTTATTTACCAAAGAAAACTATTACACTTTGCACCGGTTGTGCAGCATTGCACATCACTTCCAGCGGTGCTCTACGTTCTGATCCTTCTGGATCGCTACAGGCACAGCTCCTTTTAGTTATTCTTTAGTGCTAAAAATGAGGCTAAAGTAACAAATGCTGTATTAATCTCTCAATATGGTTTTGTTACTACTAAATGTTGTTCTATCAATGCTGAGTACTGTTTTGTAAATAGTTTCATTGTAGTTATTGCTCTGAATGTAATGACTACTGCTTTGTAAATATTTAACATCATACTGTAACCTGTGAAGATCCTCTCATTCATTTTGAAAGTGCCCTAGTTTGTGGATGAAATAGCATTCTCTGATCAGGCGGCTTACACAGCTATCAAATAAATCAATAAAGAAATAAAGTATCTCTCACTGTTCTTTCCTTAAAATCTATCTTTCTCTTGACAAAAGTACTTAGTTCAGTTTGAAGTGTGTTTAGCCTCTGTACTCTGCAAAATCATTGAGAGCTTCACTAATAATTTATACTGTCTAATTACTACAAAGTAATTGCCTACTGCACCCAACGTTTTTCCAGTGTTTTCTATGCCCCCTCGTCATTTTTTTACACTCTGTAATATTACTGAATACTGTGTTTTAACATAATTTATGAACCTTTCAGCCACTACATAATCACATATATTCTTGTGCTGCATCCTGCTTTTTCATATTAAATATTTCCAGTTGTATTTCAAGTGGTAATAGGATTATGTATTTACCTAATATTTCTTATTCTTATTTTGTGTTTATTATAAAATCTATTTTGTTTCTTCTCATCACATACACACCTCAAGAATGTTAGCTATTTAAAACAAAATAAATGTAATGATCACTCACTGTTTAGCTATATTTTAGACAATTTTCAAAATAAATTATTCTTATATAAAAGTAAGCATTTGGAAGACTGTTCTTGCTTTTCAGTAACTGACAGATCTGGCTGTTTATAGAAATTAAAGATTATGATTTTGAGTGTGTGCTCTCGCCTTTGGCTGGTACATCCAATGCTATAATGATCAGTTTCAGTCAATGAAATTCTAAGTTATACCACTGAAATGCTAAGTGTATCTAGAGTTCCTGGCAAAGACTGTAATTCTCTTCACTCACAAGATCATCACTGTCTAAAATGGGTACTGCCATGACAAAGTTGGATACGGGCCACCAGAATGAATGTAAATGAGTCCATTAAGAACATAAGGAACAAACAGAAGTCGACACACGCCTGCAGTGTGAACATTTCTCGTATAGTCAGTAGATTTCATTGCTAATGCCTTATACAAGATGTAAATCCAAGTAATCAAATCTGTCCTTCAATTCCAGAAATAGAATTCTGATTGATGTTACTTAAGATGCTTTTGCTCAAAAGAAATCCACTTAACATAAAGAGCCTCACCTTTCCCAGTCAACCATTTTCCATTTATAGATATGTCCTTGAATCCTGAGATTTTTCTGGTATATCATAATAGCCTTTACGCTAAGGCTTCACAAGCTTTTAACATGCATCCCTGTGTAAACTAGCACAGGGAGTGGTAAAGAGCAGGGTGGGTGAGATTCAAAAACCAGCATGATTGCTCAATGCTCAAAACAGAGTTGTATACAGCACTTGCTAATTATGACATAATGACACAGAAATAAGGAACCCTATGCAAATGAGACACAGATTATGCAAACAAAAGAGTTCAGAACAACCAAATGTTTAGACATGTACAAAAGAGCAGCATTGCATGGCAGAGCATACTCATTTTGAATGGCGCAAATTCATGGTACACAGCAAGAGCCATGTTAAGAACGTGACAGCAACAGCAGTAGCAGTAGCACATTGGCATGTCCTGTAAGTTGCTATTAGAGCTACTGCCCTCAATGTAGAATATTGTGGTCCTCCGTTCTACTGCAGGAGACAGAGACAACTGACATACCACCAGCTCACGCACTAACAGAATGAGGACCATTTCTGATTAGACAAGGATATCATAAGAGACCTGGTCAGACTGAATCACCCACAAGTAGAACTGAGGGTGATCCATGCTATGCCTGTTCCTATAGATATAAAGGTACATGTAGCTTAACCACCCTGCCATAAGAACTTTCAAGCAACTTTCCAGGGATACATTATGTATACCACAGGCATTACTCACACAAATCCTAAAACAGTTCCTGAGTATAATGCTGCAGCATGGGCAGGACCATATCATAGCTCTCTAGTATACCAGGGGTGAGAACCAACACCACATGGGCTTTTTATAATGTAGCCCATTTCTTTGTGGTCCTAAGAGTCACAAATTGCATACATACTTCTGTCAAGACATCACCTTCTGCAGAGAGCCTGCGATACACCAAAATAAATGTTTTCCACTCTTACAGTTGCCAGATAGTCTGAAATGCCCATGGCATTATTTATAATGTAGCTATGTATCTCCAGTGCAGTTCACATGATTTATGCATTTGTCACATGTCTGACCTATACCAACAGTTCCTGCAAGGTGTCTTTACATAGGTTCACCTTGCTGGTAGTTGCACACACAAGCTAGATAGATAGGTCTATATACATATGTATCATGCAAGAAAGAAGTAGGCCACGTGTAATATTGTGTGTGTTGTGAGCTGCAGGGGATGTCAGATATGTCCTATAGCCCTGATGATGACCCTGGTATGTAACCCCAAGACCATTCAGGGAATGGCCTACAGAACGCCTACACAGAACTGCAAAACATAGTGCTGCATGTTTGCAAACTACTAAATGGATGCTTTCCAGGCCTACATACCTTAGCAGGGGAAATGTGATATAGTCCAGACATATGCAACAGGATTTTTGTTCTGTGCACCATGCTGCACAAAATGGCATTACACAAACAGATGGAGCAGCATAACATCTTAGCAAGTACTTCCATACCAGCCATAGCTGCAGCAAAAGGGCAGAGTGGAGAGTCAGGAGAGGAATATGCAGCAAGAGAACCACAGCCAAGGCAGCTGTGGAACAATATATATGGCAGTACTGGCAAAGATGTGGCATCTGGCCCATAGCTATCAGGTATGACAGGGAAAACACATGCAAAAACTAAGGTGATCTCATACCCCGGCTACGACCGGGAGTGCATGGACTGGCTACACTATCCATACAATATCATCTTACCCATACTAGTTAAGGAGATGAGCATGGCATGGCCATTATTACTTATGCAGCTGGGAGGGCACAATGATAAGTGACTGAAACACTGTAATATGGGGTAGGATCATGGGAGGAGAACATGGTAGCTACATTCTCTGAATGGATTTGGGGAGTCAGGGAACATTTTTTACAGTGATGGAGTCAAACTTCCAAGACTGTGTTGGGTTATGATGACAGTCCTCACTGTAGTCTATGGCACATGTGTTGAGCCTGTTGACCATTGTCAGCCACGATCAGGACAATACCAGCGACAGGACAGCAGGTCATTTGCTCATCTGTAACTGGTTTGCATTTGTACGCTGTAGATATGTCTCAACATTTGGCCCTGGAGCCCATGCCCCCTTATAAAATTTTGCATAGATATTTGAATAGCTTGGAGTCTTGGCCACACTGTAATTGTACAAGATTTAGTATTTAAAAAATGAAAGTTATTCTCTTTGTCCCAACTAATAGGGAATATCTGTCTGCTATTGGTGAGCTCAATTTTGCCAAAAAAAAAAAAAAAAAAAAGTAGATGGTATAAGTGATTTGGGCATAAAAATCGATAGTTTTCTGATTTTTGAACAGCATTTAAGGTATATTGTTACTATGAAATTAAAAACATCTTACATAGAATAATCAGTCATGATTATAATGTGCTTATTCCTTTATATAAAGCTGTAGAAAGATCATTAATATTGTATGGTGCTTCTGTTTGATGTTTCTCCTATTCACAAGTAGTTACATTAGAGAGAATGCAACAATATTACCCTAAGCAAATTAAAGAAGTTAGGGACCTGATTTGTAAGAAAAGACTGGATAGTTTATTTTTATTTTCCTTTGCTGGCAGACTTGTGAGAGGAGACCTGATTATCATGTACAAATGTGCTTGTATTGGGATTAATGCTCTGTTACGTAAATATGAGACAAGAAATAGTCTGATTCTTGAGACTGACTCTGACCTTCACTGAACATTTTGTGTGCTTTTTATTTATTTTTTATTTTATTTTACATTTGTTGAGTGGGAGAGTCCGACTGGATACATATCCATTTTCAGTGGAGGCCCGGGGAGAAAAGCTCCAACATACATACATACAGAAAAGAATATTGAACATAAAAAGCTTATTGTTTCCAGATTCATTCAAGCCAGCTAGTTATACAGATACATTAAAAAATGCTGATAATAGGTTTAGTACATAAACGCTACCTCTTAGTGAGGTTCTACGTTACATACAATGGATAGATATTTACATATTTACAAATGGTATACTTTTTGATAGAGGTGCCTTCATGCAGACAGAGTCAGTCAACGAAGTAAGGAGTTGAATCTAGAAGGGTTTTAGCATAAACTTTTAGAGGAGTGGGCTAAGCAAGGCTAGTGCATTGATAGATATTTCTATAATAGTACTGGAATATGGTGGAGTTTTTCATTCAGAAGAGTGGAATCATTAAGTCCTTTAAGACTTCTTTGAGTGGTTGAGAGATTGATTCCGTTTTTTTTTTGGGTGGTGGCAAACTCTTTGAAGAATTTTCTAGGCTGTGAGTTTGCATTTCATGAACACTGAACAGTGCATTCACATGGTTTTCTGTGTTCACATTTTGAACCCCCATTACCTGCAGGGACAGCAAATGGCACTGTTTCATGGCATCATTGTGGGATATCTGTTATGTATCCACCATCCTATCTGCCTCACACTCCCTAATATTCACCACAAGGCATGTTGCTGCTGCTGAGATACTTTATCAGGCAGGACTCCTACCGTACCTCTGGGAAGCACCACATATGCAGAGGTATTTCTGAAATTCCTCTACTCTGAAATTTTAAGGTTGTAAGTGGCTAGTCAGAATGGTGGTTATGCTAATTAAGTCAGTTGGCAGCACACTCTGTGAATCTCTGTCATTGTTCAATGCCCTAATCGGCACATAGTGTGCACACTGCAGTGAACATGAAGCATAACAACTGTATGCTCACACATTTGGTATGTGTACTAGCATATTGCTGAGCTGCAGCACTACAGAGGCTACTTCAGGGCCTGGAGAATTCAGGACTCCAGTTTGCTGTGCCAGGAATACTAAGATATTCCTGTTCTTTCTGCATAGGAACTTCACGGAGTGCTGTTGGGTTAACTACACAGACACTGCAGAAAGTGGGTGCAATGTGGAACTATGTGGTGCTATATTGCATGTATGACTGTGTTGGGGGTAAAAAGGGATTTAAAAACACAGGAGAGTGCGTCTCATTATTGCATTGACTTGAAGGTTCAGTTCTAGATAGTGTACTGTTTGACAGAGTTAATGCATATTTTGTGGTCTGGCAGCTGGCTCAGAGTGTTTAGACTGTGAACTGTAGTTGTTGTGGTACAGGATTTGAGGCCTTTCTTGGGGCTTAATAAAATATTTATTTATTATTTATGTATTTATTATATAAATAGCCTGCATCCGTTACTTTACAAGCGACCCTTAATTCCACTTGAAGCCCACCTTCTCTTATCTGGTATAGAACCTTACTCCTTACTATCTCTCCCTTCCTTCCTCCCTTTCTAATTCTGTCCAGCATCCACAACATCTTTCTTATGTCCATTCCTCCAGCCAAACCTTACTTTTTTTTAGACTCTTCTCCCCTCCATAATACATGCTAAAGCTTTACCTAGCTTCTTATCATTAGTATACTGAACTCTACCTTCACTGATTGTCTTCTTTCCTTTTTTTACAGCCAGAATGGTTGAGTTTTCCCTTATCTTTCATATTATTTCATATATATCCTATAACACCCGCTACGATTAGAATTTTACTTTACCGATGACCCTCCCATTCCCATGATCCTTTGCATCCTTTAAAACCCTATCATCTCTCTAAGCACCAACTTTGAATTTCTCTCCTCCTTGAGCTAGGTCCCTTGGCATCCCCCGGCAGTGAGCATGCTACCCCAGATGTGTTTGTAAGCTTATGATTTTATTTTTTGCACTCATATTTTAATCTTACCTATTCTTATTTGTATTAGTTCTCAGTGCACATTTTGAACCTAATGGTACACTGCAGTGTTAATGCATTTGCTTAAAGCCATTAAACTGAAGTCATGAATCTGACTGCTTAACACTTATAACAAGGTTAGCTATTCTTTGTTGTACAATGCAATTGGTAAACTAGTCTTATAACTGTTTCTGATCTGTGACTGCTATTTTTGCAGTGAGTTTGCTTATTTAACTTATTGCTGGCTACATAACTCCTGTGGCTTCAAATAATTGCCTGTGTTAGGGTACGTGTTGGTTACTTTGCACAGGCTATGACTATGTTTTGACTGTGTTTACTCAAGTCTTGGCTGCCTGCTTTTACCACTCTCTACCATACATGACTTATAGTGGTATAAGGGCTCCTCTAAATGTGACCATTGTTGCTTACCTGCTTTGCGAACTAAGCAATCCCTCTGTTCTCATCCACAACTGCTTCACTTACATGTTTTACAATATAATTCTACCCTGATATTTCTTAAAACAAGTCTGCCTCTACGTGACTCTATACTTAATTTGCTATTGTCTGGCAGACACTGCACTACCTGTTAACATAAGCCTACCTCTATTCTGCAGCTGCCCCTGCACTTAAGTCTTATCTCCAACGATTGCAACACCGACGTCCCACTGACTACCTTATGCCAATTCTCAGCTGAGCTGCCAGACCTGCATTCAGCAATACAGGCATTATTTGCTGGTCCTTAAAAAGACTTATCTACTGCTTGCCACTATTTACTACTACTAACCTTCCCCAATATTTTTAGTTTGAGTGGAAACTTGTTTCACAAAGCTGTTAAATTCAAATACTGCTGCTTGTGTACACAAAAGCTGCTATACTAATCTACTGGATTAGTGCAGCTGTTTCAGCATTTACTGATAGCTGTGTACTTTAAACCTACTGTGCTAATTCTTTCCTGCTATGTGCCAAATGCTGTTTTTATTCTCTTTTTTATATCCGTTTTTCTGTCTGTATTCCTTGTTGCATTCAAGAGTCACTCTACTATACCACTTATATTTTTGCTCTTTTTCCTTTCATTCTAGCCCTCTGTATCACCACTGACAGATCAAGTTACCCATAATAACTTCCTCTCCTGCTCAGTAGACTGGTGCATCCAGTCACAACTCTTCCAGGATCCCTACATTGAAAAGAGCAAAAGTATGCTTGGCTAAGGATTCTTCACAAAACTGTGAGAATATGCTTTAAACCTCTATACTTTGTATATACATTTCTAGCGTGCACACTGCCTAGGGCAAGATAGTTGCAATCTCACCACCTCTTTACAAACACGTTAACAAATTATCCTGCATCCGTTACTTGACAACTGACCCTTAATTCCACTTGCAGCTCAGCTTCTCCTATCTGGTATAAAATCTTGCAACTATCTCACCCCTCCCTTTCTAACCCATTTATCCAGTATCCCCAACACCTTTCTTATATCCATTCCTATAGCTGAACCGTACTCTATCTACCATATCTCCACTCACTCCACCCCTTCCTATCCAATAACCAATCGACACACTGTTCTTGTCTTCTTTCTTCTTCACCACACCCCCGTGATGGTCTCCTCCACCCACACCATACTCTCAACACACATACACACACACACACACACACGCACGCACGCACGCACGCACACACACACACACACACACACACACACACACACACACACACACACACACACAGAGTACAACTTTTCTTTTCTCTTTCTTTCTTGTACTTACATCATCACTTTTTCATCACCACCCTTCTCAATCACTCTGACAACTTTCCTGATTCTCATTAACTCATTCTAATACAGGCCATTCTAGATTTCTCTATCCTTCTCTGTCATCCTTTAGACCTTCTCTCCCAAACATGCTTTCCATCTATGTCTCTACTCCTTTCCTCCTTCTACTATAGATCCTTACCTTCTATAAAAAAATATCTTCCCACTTTAATGTAGCCCTACTCTTACACACTGCCCAACAGGGACAAACCCTACTCTGCCCTAATAACGCCTCATCTATTTAACCTATCATACCTTCTCATTCACAAATACAAACTACTTGGCCCCACCCCCATCCTCTCAAAACCAGGCTTAGATACCTTACCAAAAACTGAAAGATTCCTATACTACAAAGTAACCCACGAATATATACTTATGAGGATGTATTCTCCCTAACTTTGGCCCTAACACCTCTCCCCAAAATGACACCATACCCACACCCCAACTAACACATATTCTAAATTATCTACCAAAAGTTTATCTTCTCAATGAACAGTCATAGTCTTCTCAATAAAGTCAGTGAATTTCACTCACGGATTGCTCATTATTCACCAGACATAGTAATTCTTACTGAAACTTGTCTGAAACCTCACATCACTGATACTGAAATTCTCCCTCTGGGCTACAATATTTTCTGCATGGATAGCCTGCATAAGAAAGCTGGTGGTGTAGCAATATTATACTTAAACTATCTTAACCTTTCTTCACTGTCTATTTGTCGCACTAATTTTCACCTTGCAAAACCCATACTAGCCAACTTCAAACTACACAACCACAAAAAAAATTGCATTGCTGGCATCCATATTCCTCCAGGGAATAATATACCCATCCTAGAAAATGTTCTTTCTGGGTTTTCTGGCTATATTTTAAATGAAACAATAATGTCAATATAGACTGGCAAACCTTGACCACCGACTCCCCTACCTCAAGTATTAATCTTCATGCTTCACTCAACTAATTCCCGCCTTTACCTGTTACAACAAATCCACTAGTACTAGCTCCATCCTTGACTGTATTCTGGTATCCAACTCTAACTTTTACCGTGACCTTGAAACACTCCCTGATTCAATCAGTGACCACCTCCCAACACATGTTCAAAGGCTATCCCCGTCATTATACTAGGCAATACAAATACAAAGAGTGCCGCAGTCTCACCATCTTTAACTCTAATGTTTTAACAGCACACTCACTGCCATAAATTGGTCCTTCCTCCGTAACCTCCACTTGATAATGCAGTTCTGAAATTTAACCAGATTTTCCTGGATGTTCTCCCCTAAGGAAAATTAGAGTGAAATCTCTCAATGCACTTTGGCTTACGCATTCCACCCAAGCCCTAATGCACAAAAGGGATACTGCATGGAAAAACTGGTTAAAATTCCCCCAATAACCTGCAAACCTATACACAACTTTGAAACATTACCTAAAAGCAAGTCAACAAGGACAAAAAAAAAATACTATCACAGGTAAACCATGAAAATAATCACAAAAAAATTCTGGAACACCATCAACAAGATTCTTAACCCTTGTTACTGCAGCATATCAAACCCATGCCCAAATAGTTCTTCCTCTGAAACTGCCACCATCTTCAACTCATACTTTATTAAATCTAACCAGTCTTACCCAAAATGTTCACAATCTTGACCCTACACTTCACCCTCACCTCCCCAATAACTTACCTATTTTTTCTCTTAAACCTGTCCCCACTGCCCATATTAAATCTTTACTAACCAAACTAAAGCCATGTTCTCCCTCAGTAGACAAATTACCAGCAGTCTTCCTTAAACTTGGAGCTAACTCAACAGCCTACCCAATCTTCATTCTTATGAACAACTCTATTCAAGAATCCAGTCCCTACTATCTGGAAACAATTTTTTACTATTCCACCACACAAAGAAGGACACTCAACTGACCTCACAAACTATAGACCTATAGCAATTCTGTCCCCCTACCCTCAAAAAACTCAAAAAATGCATACATAAGCAACTTCTTGAACATCTTCTAAAAGAACTTTCTCCAACCCAACATGGCTTTCATTCTAACTACAGCACAACCACTGTCCACATCTATTTTACCCACACTATCATTAAAACAGAAAAAATAACCTGGTATTCTGCCAATTTCTGGACCTCTCCAAAGCCTTTGATGCAGTTTCTCACCTTATGCTCCTAGCCAAACTGTCTGCTCTTGGTTTCTGTAACTCCACTCTTAACTGGTTGCCTAGCTACCTTATTAATCAACAACAGTCCGTCAAGTGGCTCTCTTCCTTCTCACAATTCCAGCCTGTCAAAATTGGAGTACCACAAGGCTCCATTCTTGGAGCAATATTATTTAACATCTTCACCAACTCATCCTGCTCCCAGTCCTCGCTTTTACAATATGAAGATGACTCCACTACCATCAGCTCATCACACAGCCCTATATACCTTCAAACTATTCCCCAAGAATTCTTTAACTCCACTGAAAGATGGCCAGTTGACAATCAACTCACACTCAATCCTAAAAAAAAATACTTCTTTTGTTTCTCCAATAATTGCTCTCCCACCTGAAATCATCCTTCACTTTTACGTCTCTTCATAGCACCTCATAGATGTATCGACTCATACCAAACTCCTAGGTGCAATTATCGATAATCAACTCAAATTTGATCTACACTTTCAAAACTGAAAAAAAATCACCAAAAGCTTTGTATGTTTTGCAGAACAAAAATATGCCTCCCCTATCTTAATCAACTTACAATAAACCCTAAAAACAAAACTGCAGCTCTTATACAACACAATTGCCAGAATTGCTGCAAATCAGCCCTACCACTCACACCACTGCCTCTCTCTAAAACACAAACTGGCTTGAGCTGCCTCACTAGCACCTCCTCTCTCAATTTCTCCTTACTCATACCATCATTAACCAACCTACTTCCTGCCCCACCATCTCATCCCTCATCACTTACTACCCTCCCAGCCACTCTCTCCGGACCTCTGACTGGCTTCTGTTGGATACCTACAAGCCTAACAGAAGAATAAGCCATGGCCTTTACAGCTAAACAGAAGCCTTGGCCTGGAAAAAAATTCCTTTAACCATCAGAACCATACCAAACAGTCTCAGTTTTAAGAAATCATTAAAAGAAAGACTCAAACTCATGGCTCTGCTCCTGCCTTAATCCTGCCTAACCTTCCATCAGCCTCTTTCTTTCTTCCATCTCCCACCTTGTACACTGTTCTATAGTCTTCCTTCACACCTTACCCTTCTGCTCTTTCCCACATTCTTCCTTACTGCTTTACCTTATCTTCTAAGTCAGGCAGTATATCTGTCTGTATAATTAATTTGCTTTTATGAATTTTGTTTCTATACACATTGTTTATGTCTTGCTATTATTTGCATTTTACCCAACTCTCATATGTCATAACTCGCCTGTGATGGTCTTCTTTCTCATAATTACTTTCTCATAATTACTTCACTGAAAAATGGCATCTGCCCAGCTGGACTTATCCCAGTTAACAAATGTCAAAATACAATAAAAATAAATAAAAGTATATTGTGGTTAATTTTCTTTAAACTGTGTTTTACTTATATCTATTTTTAATTGCATATTTAAACTAGGAAAGAGACCACAGCTGTGTCTCTTGTGAGTCACACAGAACTTAGAACAGGTCAATTAAAGTTAATTACCTGTGAGCTGAGGGTGGAGCTAGGAACTAAACCTTCTATTTAAGGGTTAATATCAAACATTCCAAGGTTTTACTAGTATTGCTTAGCCAGACTCTGGACAATTTCTATGAGGGAAAAGTTAGTTTGTTTTTTCTTTCTTGTATTTTGTGTCACTTTGTTGTCTTCTTCTGTTTTGTATATCGTGATTCATTTTCTTTACACCATGTTTTACTTGTATTCAGTTTTTAATTGTATATTTAAACTAGGCAATTGTGTCAAATGCCTTGCCTTTTCCTACCTTTCCACCCTGGTATTGTTGTTTTAAAACTCAACTATATTTTAGTTGCCTGTCTTTTATGTCAATTTGACCACATATCTCCTTCCCACTCCTATTTCATTGGCTATTGTAAGCATACAATTACCATGTTGTGAAATCACTTCCTTCAACTATTTAAATTTATTGTCCATCACACTGTATTCTACAGAACTAGAATACAAAGTGTCTAGCCCTTCCAATCTATCTTTTGCTTTTAAAATTAGTGGCTCTCCACTTAGACAGCTAAAGCTTAAGTTACCCCCTCTTTCCAATCTAACTACTTACTGCACACTGCAGCTCTTAGGATACTAACCCATTTTTCCATCTTACCTTTAAAATATGCAACATCTACTCCAAGACCACCAATTACTGGAGAGCCCACATTCTGCCTCTCAGTAGTCATCTTAGGATTAGTGCTTCTGTTTTGCTCCTGCTGAGAGAAGGAGCATTATTTCCTGGTGACTGCTGGTCACTGGAAAAACCTAATAACTGTTTCACAGGTGCCAGTTTGGAATTTGTGCTAATATTTTGTTCCTGGTGAGAGAAGGAACAGATGCATATATTCCTGACTCTTTCTGGTTGGGAAGTGAGTGTCTGTGCATGACCTTCCTGATTGGTCTGCTTGCTATTGAAGGCATCTACCAGGAAAAGGCTACAACAAGCCTACATATCCTTACATTATCAGGGACAAGACTGTAGGTCACAAAACATCTCATCTTGGGTTTAGTGCTGCTGGCTTGCTCCTGGTGAGAGAAGAAGCAAAGGAGCATTATACCTCAGTAGTGTAAAGTAGTGGTAAGACCAACAATAGTGGTAGCCAGGCAGTAGCCATTCAGGTGACTCCCCTCTTTTTATTATTCTTGATAAGCTAAATTTTTTCTTTTCAGTAAGTACTGCCTGATTTGCTTCTTACTTCAGAATATCTGCCTAAATACTTTATCTATAAATCATTAAGCTCTTCTTACTAGTATCTCTTCAAGTGTTTGGTAGTGCCCTGTATAGACACAGACACATTGAGTTGACATTTTTTCTCTAAAACCAACATTGAAATTTCACCAATACGTAGTTCCACACAGGGCAACTAGGTTGCACTGAAAAACATTGCTCCCAGAGATGCAAACTGGATACTCCTGATATTACTTTATATTCTTACTTCAGCTGTCTCATCAACAAAAAAGGGTCTGTTGTCAAGGATATGAACTTTTCCACGATCTCCATTACCAGCTTGGTGGATATGGGAATCCTGAGGCAATTTAGATATTGCCTCATCTTTACTGACAACCAGTAAATTCTCAAACAAACGGATATGGTATGTGAGAGATGTATTTGTACAATGTCACTGCAGGCAAAGTTTGGATAAAAGCACTCCTAATGTCAATAAGTTTGTCAGTAGTACACATGCACCCATCACAAACAATTCAGACAGACACATAGACCCACATATACTGAGGCACTTGTAACCTACCTAAACCCCAAAGACCTCCTAGATGAAGTACACATAAACACCCTCAGCAACCCCAAGTGCACTCTTTCAAAGCATCCACATCAAAACATACAACCACATCTCCTAGAGCCTCTACTTTTAAGCCCATAATGCAAACCACCACAGAAACCAATGTTTTAGTTATTAGAGACTCCATTGTGAGAGAAAGTGATGTCCCTCTCACCAAGCTGAGTAAGGGGAAAGTCATGGTCAGTTGCTCATCGGGGCCAGGATCTGCCACATTACGCACACACTCAGGTCATTGGACCACAAGTACCAGTATGACTCAATCATAGTCCATGTGGGTGTAAATGACCTAAGACATACCTCCCTAGACTATATGAAGAGTGACATCATGATCATGGAGCTCAGGAATGTGTGTCTCAGGCTGGTATGAGCCTAGCATTGAGCAGCATTTTACCTTCTCCAATGATGATGCCACAATATGAGCAAAAGATGATTGACTTTAATAACTGGCTTAGTTTCTGCTGTCATTCTAAGGGGGTGAAATATTTGTTAGCAAGAAAGGAGATCAACAGACCACACTGCTTTGCCAGGGGTGATCTGCCCCTTCCCCTCTAGGCTTCTGAATATTAGCTAAAACATTGTCCTCTCTCATAGTGCCTTTTTTAGGCAATGCCAAACTGAAAGTACTTATGACATAGCAAATCAAAACCAATAAAATCTAAGGATGTTACTTCTCAATGCTAGGAGTCTAAGCAAATAACTCTCATATAAAATGGTGATGTCTGTGAAGTCACTGAGACATGGCTTCAAGCTTGAGAGAGCACACCAACAGTGCAAGTTTATAATGTCTTAAACACATTTCACTATATATCACCACCTTTTCTCCAAACGTTACCAGTTTTAGGCAGTATTAAGAGGGACAGATCTAAAATTTCTGTCAAAATCAGGGTCATCTGAAAATCAGGGACAGTTGAAAGGTATGTCGCTAAACCTAAAATTCCTCTTTCACTCCCTAAACCAAAATCCCTCTACCCTTCCCTTCCCACTCCCAGTCCACAGATGCAACATTTACTTTCCTTGGTACTGAGTAATGTGTTCAGATAAGGATTGGCAGCTCTAGTCTCGCCAAATGATTGCCATATCTTGCCTTAACTAATTATTTAATTTGGACTCAAGTGGCAACCCATGCAAGCTACAAGATGCTCAGTCCCTGGCTGTGAGACTGTGATCTTAAAACAGCTGACGCCAGAAAAGTGTGTCTCATACCTATCTGGACATAACTGGATAAAATGAGCAAAATTAAACAAAGCACATTACATAAACACCCTTAAAATAAAAGTATGAAGGAGTACTTATGAAGAATTTTACTGAGTCTGCAAGATTAAATTTGCTTATGGTAGATTACATAAATCATAATGCCAAGAAAAGCATTTTAAATACATTCAATGCAACACAAACGGCATTATTTACCCATTCAGTACAGCTACATTGTTCATAGGTTCATAGGTAGGTACTAGGCTATTGGCCCTAGGGCCTATACAAGCCTAGCCAAAAAGGTACCCTGGCTTTCGCCACCCGAGAAAATTATTCTCCTGTGCCCCTGTCAAGCAGAACCACAGAAGTGATCCCTGGGGTGAATTTACTATTACCTATCCAATCATCAAGATTTTTCTTGAAGAGTGCTAATGAGGAGCTCTGTTTGATATAGATAGGTAGTCTCTTCCAGAGTATGGGAAGTCTCTGGGACAGGAATCTATCCCTCCAGCATGTTCTGTTTATTGTGGTGACAAGGTTTAGGTCCCTAGAGCGTGTAGCTCAGAGGGATTGGAATTTCTTTAAGTGGAGCATGTCCAACAGCTCTGGGTTTGACATAGCTTTGTATGTTAGGCAGAGATCACCTCTGAGTAGGCGATATGCGATGGAGTAAAGCTGGAGTTTTTTGAGACGGTCTGCGTAGGGCATCTGTTTGAGGCCAGTAATCCTCTTTGTGAGGTATTTTTGTGGCCTTTCCAGTTGTTGTAGTTGTCTTGTGAGGTACATACCAAAAGGGGCGTTGTACTCTATAATGGGTCTAATGAGTGATGAGTAGAGGGGAACAATGACCTCTTTTTTTCTGGATGAGAAACCTTTTGTGATGAGGTGTGCCATGTAGAAGGATTTCCTGACCACTGTGGTGATGTGATTATCAAAGGAGAGACTACTGTCTACCTGTGTCCAAAGGTCTCTTATCACACTTTCGGTGTTAAGTAGACTACTGCCTATGTGGTAGTTCATGGGTATAGAGTTTTTACCAAAGGGGATGACAATGCACTTTTTGGCATTGAGCATGAGACCATGTCTTTGACACCAAGCATCTGTCTCAGTGAGGCCCTTTTGTAGGATGTCCACATCATTAGGAGTTTTGATTATGGCTCCTAGTTTGCAGTCATCTGCGAATTTAGTTAGCCAAAGACCTTCTATGTTAGCCTATACTTCAGAGAAGTAGATACCAAACAGGAGAGGACCCAGGACTGAACCCTGTGGTACACCACCTGTCGCTGGTCTGAAGTCTGATTTGGAGTCTGCTACTTTCACGGTGTGGGTTCTGCAGTATGCCAGTTGGCAACCCATCTTGTGACATAGGGATTTATACCTAGTTTAGTGAGTTTATCTATAATTCCAGAGTGGGGATGGTGTTGAACGCCTTGGCGAGATCTAGATAGGCTGTGTGAACCACCTTACCCTCATCTATGGCTTTGGTGACTACTTCAAAGAAGTCTATCAGGTTTAGGAGACATGATCTGCCTTTTACAAACCCAAACTGTGTGGGGTCCAGAGTTTGGAGATCTCCAATGTCTTTGTTTATGAGTTCCATGATGATACATTCCATGGCCTTGCAGACGAGGCTCGTTAGGCTAATGGGGCGGTAGTTCCAAGGGTCTGTTCTGCCCCCCCCCCCTTTGTGGAGTGGGATAACTTTCACGGTGCGCCATTCAATGGGCACAAAGCCTGAGGTGAGGCTATGATTGAACATGGTACTTAGGTGGGGTGCCAGTTCATTCTGTAGTTCATGTAGAAGGCAGCCTGGGATGTTGTCAGGTCCCATGGATGCTGTGTTCTTGGCTTTGGAGAGTGAGGTTTTTACCTGTGCAGCCGTGATTACAGGAACTTTGCATTCTTCTGGTATAAAGATGGGCTCTTTAGGGGGTGAGAGGGGGGTAAAGTTAGCACTGAACCTATCTGCCAGGATGTTGGCAATATCAGTTGGTTCTGTATATTTAGTGGCATTGTGCTGTAACTCAGAGCAGATCTGAGTGTTGCCACTGAGATTTTTGACATAGCTATAGAATGATTTGTGGTTGTTTTTAGAATCAGTGGCAATTTTGTTTTCATAACTAGCTTTGGAGAATTTTATGAGGGATCTCAGCTTCTTACTGAGGCTGACCAGGGAGTTCCTCCAATTGTGTGATTTTACTTTTTTTTGCAACAGTTTCTTTCTTCTGTTGTAGAGTTTGTTTATGGCAGAAGACCACCAGATTGACTTCCTTTTTTTTGGAGGATAGCATCTTGGTTCTTTTAGGGATAGCACGATCCATGCACTCGTGTAAGTGCTTATAAAGTGCATTTGTGTAGGATTCAGCAGTCGTACCTCTACTGTCCATCTGCATGGGTGTCATGAAGTTCGCCACTTCTGTCTTAAGAAGCATCTCATTAATGGTATTTGCAAATGGTAGCAGTCAGACACCTCATAAATAATGTTTTTCTGACTGCAATGTTGCAATGTAAAGGTTTCTGTAAATGCTAGTTGACCATTTCCTGCAATGCAGTTATTCTTTTTTTCTGTTTAATATACTTTATTATTTTTTTCCTTAAAAAAACAATAATAATATCAAGAAAAATAACCACAGAGAAAAACAAATAAATAAATAATGAAAGAGAGAGAGAGAGAGAGAGAGAGAGAGAGAGAGAGATTTTAGGGCACATTATTACAACACAACATCAAACTGTAACAACAGGAATTACATAATCAACCTCTTTGCCCCACAAATAAAGTACCAAATTTAAGAACAAAGACCATGTCCTAATTAACACAACTATCCTGAAGCAGCAAAAGAACCTACATTCCTAACATAACAAAAATAAAGCATAGTCCTAGCAAGATAATACTGCCACAGTTACTGACCACGTAACTAGTGAATCCCACCAGGAGAATAAAAGTATCCAAACCCTGCAAAGGCTGAGGAATGCATTAAACTAAATACAATACACAACTCTACTGAAGACCTACCTGCAACACCAAGCAGGCAGCACACTACCTTAACCTAACACATAAACTTTCTTTAGGAAAAAGAAAAGGAGTGAGAAATCCTGCATTAGATCTGATTAAGCATTACTAACATGACAGTACTTCTGTCCACTTGCAGCTTTGATTAAATATAACTAATACGACAGTACTTCTGTCCACTTGCCTGATTTGTATTGTATCGTTAGCCAAAACAGCTTGGACAGTCCAAACAAGAAAAAAAAAATACTTCTGATCTCCAATGTGCATTTGCTGGCTTGGAGTCCTGTCTTCAATGTTTCAGTGCTACACAGATAGAAATCATGTTGACAGACAGAAAAAAATATTCTTGCAGCAGAGTTCCATAAGAAGATTATTCCATACATGCACTTCCAAACACCATGGCAACGGTATTCCAGCTTCCTCCTTAATGACCAACCACAAAGTTTTGACTGCATCTGTGATACTGACTTAAAAGATCATCATAACAATACCTAACCAATATTAGGCTGTCATATTATATCACATTCTTAATTTAACAGATTTTTATTTAAAAGTTAAAATTCCCTGATTTGCATATTTTCTAGCCCCAAGAGTTTCTTCTCATTTGCACACCAGTTTGTGATACCCATTAATGTAAGTTTAGCATTGTCTTAGGCTTATCTGATAATACTAAGTTAATATTAAGAATTCTTATATTTTGTCATCCATTAAAATTAGGCAATAGACCCCAAAATACTTCATATCACTGTCATGGGAGGAATGATAGCAGAATGTAATACTGGAGTACTTAACTGGTACCACTTTAGTTGCCATGGGTTCTGATGGTGAAATTCTTCCAGTAAGTCCAGCAATGTCAGCAGTCCAGTCTCTAAAAAGATTTCCACTTGTGCAAACCAAGAAACAGGACCACCAAATCCTGGACAAAACTTCCACACCTATTTTTAAAGTTAGGCATCACCTGCAAAGACTGTCCCACATCCTGATTAACATGCGAGTTACATCACCACCCTGATCTATGTAATGAAGTAGTCCCAACTCAAAATGGAGAAAACCCATTCAGGAAATCAAAAAGATAAAACTCAATTCCCCATGACTCTTTTGGATGAGTTTTTGTGTAGGACATGCACATAAGCTTTAAGTCTTAGGAGGAATCTAATTACTTTTAGGGTGACCAAAAAACAGGTATATCAAATTCTAACGTGCCCTCTGAATAAAACAATAGAAACCACTTTTTTTCCCTTTTATTAACTATACCTGGTAATATACTGCCAACATCTCTGAAATGTGAAGAAAACTGTCAATCCTTCATAAAACCTACCTGTCTCTCCATTCACTCAAAGAAGCCGCATCTGGTCAACACAAAAATCACTTTTATCAAGAACATAGAAGCTAAAACTCCACCATAACCAAAGGACTCTACCTTTCCTTTACATATTTCACCATTATACAACAAAATCCTGAAAGTACTTTTTTGAAGCTGCTAGCTTCCAAATGCACTCACCATTCAAATCTCCTTAAAAGGACTACCCTCTGAAATTTTACACTGAAGTAGACAATCCACATAACACCCTATATGATAATCTTCATTTCCATCACCATCCAGCATACACTTCTCCAGACACTCAATACTACATTAGAATGAGTATATATAAGTTAACCAGGGCTAGACACCAGTTGTGTGAGTCCTGGCTCTAGAGGATGGTCACTGTTGATGCTGACATCCTGACCTCCATATGCTAAAACAGGAAAAAGGGCATTGATGGATGGATGGATGGATGGATGGGCATAACCCTTATTTCAAATCTAACCATACTGTAGCAACTACAATATTAATATAGTAAACACAGCATTATAATTGAAAATCACTTCTTGAACACGTGACATAATGGTTGTGTGGTTGTCTTTCCAGTGCTGTGAGATCAACTGTAATGGCTTCAAATCCCACATACTACCTCTTCAGATATTACAAGTTATGATGTTGTTCCATGTGTTAGCATTTAGGCATTGTTTGGGATTAGGGATTGGCATAGTCGTGTTTGCCTTAGAAATGAAAGGAACAGGGTTGGACTCTGACCAAGGAAAATTGTCTCAGCTTAAAATGGTCCACAAGGGCAGTTAACCTACTGCTAACATATGAACATCAAGCATTAAGTTCCTCAAATTTTTGAAGAGAAAAATCTGCAATTTAGTATCACTCCCATTAACAACTGCACAGAACTTGCAGTTCAGATGACCATTTGATCAACATACCTCCTGCAACACAGCCCACATGAAAATCTTTCTTCATCCAGAAAGTTTGGTTCTCTGATAATAATGTCTGCGAAGCCCTAACTACACAACACATGTCCGTTTTTTCTTAACTGAAGAACTATGCAATTATTGTTTTTGAAGCATCCTACTGTAAGGCTTGGTGCACAAGGCATGCTAAACTCATTCAGTAATGCACTAAGCACCATTGCTAGATGGCTCACATATTTTTGAAACACTGTAGAAACTGATATTGTGAATTTTTTTGCCATCTCCAAATAAAATCATCTTATTCTATGTTAAGCAATCTTTCATTCCTTCCAGCTCAATACCCAGCATTTCAGTTCTTGCAACAACGTTTCTCCAACTCAAGTATTTAGCATCTTCTTTTCTAAGGATGTTGCTATGGCTACTCTGGCTTCTTTGGCTTCTCCCCATGTTTGCTCATACTATCTCTGAGCTTAGTTAAAGGAACAGTTGGTTGAGACCGGCTATCCCTTCAAAGAATTTCACTTCAGATAAGGGAACCTGAAGTAGATTCATAGCCCTTTTTGCCACCTTTAGACTCTATTCCCTTTTCCCATTGAGTTTTTCAACCTGTGAACCTCAAGAAATATTGTTTTTACCATTGGCTTTTCAGGTGTTGAAGTCAGCATGTAGTGAGGTGGGGAGTCTCCCATTTAAGAATCTCTTCAGAGGCCACAAATATACTCTACAAAACAGCATAACAATGTAACTGCACAATACTACAAACTGCATTATAATGTGCATTGAGATGATAGGAGATATAAAATATTAACAAAACACTTCATAAGATTGCAGTAAAAATCATGTTACAGCACTAATTGTATATGTTAAACATTTTTGACAGAACATTTTATCAGTTTATGATGTATTTTTGCCAAGTACTGTTTTAGACTATATCATTTCATTTTGATAGAAAACAGCCCATTTATTTTACAAAATTAGGGGACTTGTTTGCATGCATTTTATGGCTGGAACTGTGTTACTGAAACTGTCACTTTCTTTGGTAACCCCTGCAGAAATAGGCTTCAGTTTGTTTTTGTCATCATTTTGTATGATAAACATTTCTAATGGATTTTTTATCAGTTTATGATTTATTTCTTGCCCAACACTGCTTTGGGCTCCATGCATTAATTTGGGCAAAAATAGCCTTTTTTAACAAAATCAGAGGACATTTGTGCATGTATTATGTGCTTTGAACTGTATTACTGAAAACACTGCCATTGTCTCAGTGCATTGTTTAGAATAATATCCCTACAGAAATAGCCTTTAGTTTGCTATTCAGAGGAAAGATAGTGGGATTTGTCCATCTTCCTACTACACTGACAATGCAGCCGGCATTTGGTATTGAGCTGTATTTTTTTTTTTTGTCCCATGACTTGATGGACTCAGACCGTTCCCTATTTTCCCATCTGTACCTGAAAAAACAAAATAAATAAAAAAATATGCCTGAGCCTATGGCTTCTGATTCTGCAGCAGTCTTAGCTTCAGACAGGCTATTGAACTACCCACATTTTGTTACTTTCAGATCCCCTGGTGTGGTCATAGTACCATAACTGTGTGTGATAACATTGTCAGATGCAACTTGCAGGTATGGGAGAACCACGCTCTTTAGATGGAGGGGAGGTCAGGGGTGCAAAATCTGTTGCCAGCTTTAATACTTTCTCCAAGGGACTCTCACATTAGTGCATTCCATGCCAAAAAGAAACAGAAGACCCTTCACATGGTAAGGGCAGCAGTCTCTGACTAGTTTCCCACTGAGTCATATACCTGGTGTCAAAGCCATGGCCTGAAGCTCAATGCCAAAAAGTGTATTGTCATCCCCTTTGGTAAAAACTCTGTACCCATGAACTACCACATAGCTGGTAGTCTACTTAATGCCGAAAATGTGATGAGACCTTGGGACACAGGTGGACAGTAGTCTCTCCTTTGATAATCACATCACCACAGTGGTCAGGAAATCCTTCTACATGGCTCATCTCATCCAGAAAAAAAAAAGGTCATTGTTCCCCTCTACTCATGACTCATTAGACCCATTATAGAATACAATGCCCCTTTTGGTATGTACCTCACAAGACATCTACAACAACTGGAGAGACCACAGAAATACCTCACAAAGAGGATTATTGGCCTCAAACAAATGCCCTACGCAGACCGTCTAAAAAAAAATACAGCTTTACTCCATCACATATCGTCTACTCAGGGGCGATCTCTGCCTAACATACAAAGCTATGTCAAACCCAGAGCTGTTGGACATGCTCCACTTAAAGAAATCCCAATCCCTCTGAGCTACACGCTCTAGGGACCTAAACCTTGTCACCACAATAAACAAAACATGCTGGAGGGATAGATTCCTGTCCCAGAGACTTCCCATACTCTGGAACAGACTACCTATCTATGTCAAACAGAGCTCCTCATTAGCACTCTTCAAGAAAAATCTTGATGATTAGATGGGAAATGGGAAATTCACCCCAGGGATCACTTCTGTGGCACTGCTCGACAGGGGCAAAGGAAAATAATTTTATTGGGTGGCGAAAGCCAGGGTACATGTTTTGGCTAGGCTTATATAGGCCCTAGGGCCAATAGCCTAGTACCTACCTATGAACCTATGAACCTATAAGATAATGGCTATGGTTAGATCCATGATGCAGGCAGTTGGTTACAGGGTGCATTCTCTGGTTATAATAATGCTGGCCTTCCACCCCTGGTCAATCTCTTTTAAAACAGGATCCTGTGTCTGAGGACTCTGACCTGTGAGTGTCAGATCAGTTGATTCCTCTGATGAAGAACAGATACAAGAATCCAAACAGATGTATTATTTCCCCTGTTTTGATTCCAGCATTAGTAGAGGTCTTCTAGAAAGCTTGTAGTTCTTTTCTGTTCATAAGGCATTGGCAAAGAGTTTATGAAATTTTGGATATGGTAAGCCTTGCCTGGCCTACCAGCTCTTTTGTCTATGGACCCTGCTTCACTGTCCCCAGTGCCCTCTGCTAAAAATAAAACCATGTCACATTCTCAGTGCACTGTTCAGTGAGGTGGTGAATACCACAGATTAACTAGGCAAGTGGCTAGAATCTTAGGGAAAGTAGCTGGAGCAGTCCAGCATGATAGTTTTTAAAGTACTTAAATAACAATGTTTTATGTGGAAGTTTGTGATAAGATAATTGTACAGTTTAGATGAGTTTTGCTGCATGATTCCCTACAGAGCAAAAGGTCTTTATTAAAGATACAGTTTCTGATATTTCTCAGGTGTCAAAACATGCTCTAAACAATTGCTTTGGAGGGGCCTCATGCTATTTCTTGAAATACAGCAATGCCAGTGTTAATTAGGCAGTATGCTTGGTTATACTCCCAGAAATTTTCAGATGAGTTAAAAATGGCATTGCGAATACTCCTTTTTATGTCTGATTGTGTGTCTGATACAGGTGTTGATCTGATCTGTGAACAGTGAGATGACAGAGGTAAATTGATGCAAGGAGTATTAAAAATGTTTCATATTCCCAAACTCTACTCCTTTAAGTAAGATAATATTCAGAGGCCTGATAAGCAGAAGTCCCAACTGAACAATATCCTATGCAATAAAAGGAAACAGCAGAATGACAACTCCATCAAGTTAACAAGGGTTTCTTTCCTTAAAACAATGCCCCTCTTTCCTACTTATGACTATGCAGAGGTGTGGCATCCATCTTTATCAAGTCCCCCTTTGGGTGCCTTATCTCTCAAGTTACTTCTCTACAAGATGACCTGGTTGTCAGTGGCTTCCATCAGATGAGGGGTTTTGGATGAAAGTGGAAAGACTTTCCATCTCCAATTGGGGTGGAGGGCTACCCCTCATCTTCTGGACCAGAATTTGTTATTCCCTCTTTTTTCTTCAAAAAAATGTTGGAGTCAGGAGTCATCAAACCATTCCTTTGTTTGGAAAGAATGAGAGGTTTCTTCTCTTCTATGTTCTTGGTTCCCCAGAAACAGTAGTCATACAGCTGGCTATGGGACCTTTCTTGTTTGAATACATTTGTCAGGGTCCCCATGTTCAAGATACTCACCCTGCAGACAGTGTTTCCTCTGTTTCCAGACATCTGCTTCTTGGTGACCCTGGTCTTGACAGATACCTTTCTTCATATCCCCAAGGCGCATCACTTCAGGAGATGTCCGAGTTTCTTTTTTTTTTTTTTTTTTCTGATTTACACTATTACTTTTCTGTATCGTCCTTAGGGCTATGAACTAGAACACCAGTGTTTTCCTGATGCCTTGCTCCTGTAGTGGCCCAGAGATGGAATCTGTGCATTCACTTTTTTCTATACTTGGATGACTTGCTGATCCATGCAGACTCTCTGTCCTGGTGTGTAGAATCACCAGAGAGGGTCTCATGTTGATTCTCCCATCTAGGGTTCGAGTTCCCTGGGACAGAAATGTTTCTGTATGCATTTCCACCCTTTCTGCTAATACACAACATAGTTCTGAAAGTTCAAAGCAAACTACAAAATATTATTATGGTGACCACCAATTGGCCCAGGCCGTCTTGGTTCTCCATGTTTATGGTTTTGGCTAAGGAAAATTACTGCATACTTCCTCACACACTGGAACTGCTCACACTGTATCAGGGATGACTGGTGCACCCCGATGTGGAGAAATTTCTACTGACAGTCTGAATGTTTCTATCCTGACTTTGTTTAGGTACTTGTTGCTTTTGGATGTGCAAATGGTGTTAAAGGAGGTCAGAAAACCTGCTATTAGAAAATCATATATTTACAAATGGATGAGGTTTTCTAAGTGGTATCTAAATGGAAAAAGAAGGTCCATTGTGGTTAATATCCCTCTGGTCTTGAAATATTACTGTAAGCTACTTCAGGATAGCTTAGCGTATGCACTGAATGAGGTGCATTTAGTGGCCATCTCTGCTCTTTTCCCAATATATATCCCCTTCCTTTCTTCTCTTTGGTAAAACAGTTCATGAAAGTAGTACTGCATATGAGAACCACCCGCAAAGCAAATTCCTGCTTCATGGGATCTGAACTATATTCATGGAAAATTCACCTTACCAACTTCTAAACTGGCAGCGTGCCCTGATGTCAAGTGATTAACACTGAATATTGTTTTGCTTATAGCTCTGACATTTGCAAGGAACGTTTGAGCTGCAAGCTCTCACTTACCTGCAACAGTAGGTGTTTGTAGAACACACTGCCTTACTGGAAGTACCTCCCATCATCCACCTATTTGTTAGGTGTATATTGTTAGTTGTGTTTGGTTCAGCAACGTTTTTAGTGCGTGTGTGGCATTTGGTATGGAACATTAGGCATTTACAATTCTTGTGTTTCATCTGCTCTTCCTGTTGGACCCTAGAAAATAGAATGGGTCCTGTCTGTGAGTGTAAAGGGCTGTCCTGGTATTGCCAGGTGATCGGTTTTTCACCCTCACAGAGGGGCAGTGGGAATAGCTCTGAGCTTTGTCAGACTGTTGGAGGGGTAGAAGGGTGCTGCTACCCAATTGCCGGTAAGGCAGTGTATTCTACGAACATCTACTGTTGCAGGTAAGTGGAACTTATGCATCTGTACTTTTACACTGTAGACAGCAGTTTCAATACAGGCATTGCTTTTTTTCCAAGTCTGATGCACTTGTATGCTTTATCTTTTTCTCTGATGCACAGGATGTACTGGTAACATGATGACTTACATGTGTGTGTTTTTTTTTTTTAATTATGTAGCATCACAAACAAGTGTTACACAAAATAGTATAATAAATCAAGAGATGCATCTTATGGTTTTCAAACCTATCATACTAGGGCTCAAAACTTTTGCTGCTAACCTTCTCAGACAGCAACACAGACAAGTGTGCTCGGATGCATTTAGTTATTTGTTTGGTGGAGTCTATTTTCAGAAGAAATGTTTTCATAAAAAATTGAATGTGAAAACAATGTTATGAAGTACATGAAAACTTAAACATTGCATATGTATACGGATGAAAAGATGAAATCTGTGCAGAAATGGCATTAAATAATTATGGCAACAATCAACTCTATAAGCCATGCACACGCACACACACACACACACATATATATATATATATATATATATATATATATATATATATATATATGTATACATGTATGAATATTCACACACACATATAAACACAAAAATTATCACAAGTGCAATAGCCTAATTATTTACATAATCAGGATTTAGTGTATATAATACTTTATCCGTTATGTGGTATAAAAATAATTCAATAACAGAACTTATAAGCTCTCTTTAAAACAATTAACTAAACCAAACTAAGCTGTGTCTACTGTACCTATGATGTGGCACCAAATAGCTGATGTTTGCAGTTAGGTTTCTAATCTGGGCAATGACTTACCATATCTGCTTATGTACCTTGGCTAATTTTGGAAGCAGAGAGTGCACAGTGCCTTTATAACAATATGTGCATTATTAAAAAAATCTAGCAGACAGTTACTGGTGTCTACTTATTAAATGATAAAATTAAATGATTGAGCCATTCTCACACCACAGTTTGATTACATGCTTAAGCAGTGGGAAGGAATGCCAATTCTGGGTACAGAATTACTCAGGGTGCCATTCTATGGTTCTTCATTCCTGAAAAATATGCCATTTCTCACACAGCAAAGAATGCATGCAGTATAAATGTAAAATAATTACAATACATTGCTTTACTAACACATTCAACCTGCAGTGCTTTGTTAAGAGATGCAGAACCATTAGAAGATGCACCATCTAATTCTAGCTACAATGTGACATTAGTTATATCGATTGAGCAATAGTTGTCCAACTGTGGTTCTACATTTCACAAATGGTCCCGCTACTCTCTGGCAGAAAATAGGCAGAATGACATATTAGAAAGGGCTAAATCTTACGGCTCTATCAAAAAGTCTTCCCTTGGAATGCAGTCTTTCAAAGGCAGAGAAATGTAACATTTTTTTGCTCATGACACAGATAAAACTGGTTTCAGTCTTCCAAATTATTTTTTTTTTTTCAAAACAGGTTTATTGTTTTAACATACAAGAGAAATTCCAAATTATGTTTGATGTATGCATTAAGTATATCTAAGATATAATGGAAGATCGTTCATTTAAAAAGTCAGAGCACTTTTCTGTTATTAACCTCCTGCATTACTCTTCGTGAAAAAAATGGAGAAACACCATTTATTTAGCATCTCATTCTGCCACATAATACCTACGGGTAAAAATGCTCTAAAGTGCAGCCAGGTTATGCACCAGAGTGACTAAGACAATATTCTGACAGTATCTAGTTTTTCTCACCGCCCTCATCATATTACAGAGTACTTCAGATTAAAACAATTAGGGTTTCCATACAGTAGTAGACAAAAATCCAGAAAACTTGCTGTACATTATTAACATCTTAAGCCATCAGAAACAACTAAGCTGGACACAAATGGACTGTTGTTTCATGTGTTTCTTTTTCACAGTTTGTATATCTACAGCTCTCTATCTCTCTGTATATATGCTTAGTGTATGTGTATGTATATGTCTATCCGTATATCTGTATCTCTCTCTGTTTTTATATATTTATACAGATGTATGTATAATATATATATATATATATGGTTCCCTATTAGAAGCCTGAAACACTATAAGCCTGAAAGTCAAAATCCTGAAAACTATAGACTGAAAATGCAAAATCTCGAAAGTGCAAAATCCTGAAAGTCAAAATCCTGAAAACACAAATAATGCTAATATGTCACTATAAAGACACTAATATCTACCAACTGACCCTGACCCTAACCCTAACCCTAAGGTCCGTCACTATCGCACACTCACCTGACCCGCGCCCTAACCCTAACTCACTTAAACCGCCCCTAACCCCAATATTTGTCACTATTGCATACATGCCTAACCTGCGCCCTAACCCTAACTCACTTAAACCGCCCCTAACCCTAACATAAAACCAACCGCACACTTACCTGGACCCAACGCATGACCTAACACCACAGGGCTAACAATAGCAAAGCCACAATGACGTCAGTATGTCCATTTTGAAATTCTACCTGACTTGTTACATAAAAAGTCTTACTGGGTTTAGCAACAGGGACAGTCTGGGTATTTTTTTCAAAGCTGGAATATCAGGGTTTACATCAAAGTTGTTTGAAGAAAGAACACTGTCCTTTTGAATTCGAACATTTGAAAAGTCACTCTGAGAAATAGATTCCTTGGCACAGGCAAATTGCTGTGTCATTGGTTTGGAAACATAACACATGTCTTTGATTCCTTCTGAAATCCATTCCTTCAGATTGTATAATTTAAGATCATGGTTCCTCACAAATGTTCTTCAAGATTCCCACTTGGTCATATCCTTTGGATGTTTACATTCTCACAACTTCTCCTTGTAGCAATGGTCTAAAGGGTTTACTGGTCTTATCATAGTACAACTTTTGTGACTGATGTTTTCTCAAAAGTTGAGCCTTGACCACTCTGTTGCTTTTTGCATTTTGTACTAATGATTGTTTGCTGATTGGAAGAGTTGTTTTGGTCTAGCTGGACATCAATCTCTGAGCAGGGGAACCAAGTAAGTTGTCTCGAGGAATGTTTCTGAGATTGAGTAAGTTACGAAAAACATCCATACCATCTCTCTTGTATTTCTCCAACAAGTGCTTTGCACTCAGAACTCCATGTTCAGCTGAACCATTGGCTTGCGGATACTCAGGACTACTAGTAACATGAACAAAGTCCCATGTCTTAGAAAATCTCTTGAACTGCTGACTAGTAAACTGTGCACCATTGTCAGACATGACTTTATGCAGACTACCACGGACAGAAAAATGTCTCTTCAATTTTGTGATGACTGCGCTGGACGCCAGGTTATGAAGTAGGTCAAATTCAAACCAATTTGAGTAAGAGTCTACTAATACCAAATAATGTTGACCATTCCATTCGAAAATATCTGTGGCAAACTTCGGCCATGGTAATTCAGGAATTTGGTATAGCTGAAGCGGTTCTTTTTGTTGATACAAATTAGAATTATTGCAAATTGAACATGCTAGAGTTTCCTTCTCTATATCTTTGGACATAGAAGGCCAAAATAAAATGCCTCTTGTCCTTCTTTTGGTTGGTTCAGTACTTGGGTGGCCACGATGTAGAATTTTGACATATTCTTGTTGTAATGGTTTAGGAATTATCACTTTTGGACCTGTCATGATGATTCCATCTTCCATCATAATGAGCTCATCTCTGTAAGGAAAATACTAATGAATGTCCAGTGGTAAACTGGTTTGTCGTGTTGGCCATCCTTGATTGATAAGGTTTTTTAGCTTCTGGAGAACTGGATCTGAAGCTGTGTGACTTCTTAGCTCATTAAGCCATGATAACGAAAAGTTTCTGACTTCCATGACTTCAAAGTCTGTTGTTTCATTTGCATGCTGCTCTGTTTGTCTGGGTGCGCATGACAAAGCATCAGTAAGGTACACAAGTATTTGCCCTTTTTGTAAACAATATTGAAATTGTACACAAAAAACACTTGGCAATAACCTTTTTCATTTACAAGTACATTTAAATAAACCTCCTGATATTTATCATTTCATCTCTACAACCTTTAAAATTCCCTCCCAAAATGCTTAAGTGCTAATACACATTTAACATACTTTAATACATATTAGTAATTTGAACACACTTTAAAATGTAAAACAAATGAATCATCATAAAAAACAAATTCTACATTTCTTCTTATTAAATTTTCTTGTTAAATACACTTGTCTATGGTTAAAACATCTAACTATATTATCTTTAACCTTAGCAAGCTTTTTAGGTCATTGTTTTTATTCATGCCTAGAGGCTGATCAGCTCTTAAAAATATTTGCCATTTGAATTCTTTTGCGTAAATGTTCTGGACTTTATTCATGTCCTTCTGATTTGAATCAATGTCTTTCATCTACCCATTCAAAATTGCCACTAGTTTGAAGAATGATGATGAGACATCATGAATTATTTAAAAAAGCACAAAAAACTGCAATGACAGGTATATTACAACACATTGCATTTTCTTAATCTAGCTGCCTATTACTTGGTATCTTCTTTTTTCTTGAACGGAAAAAAAAAAATTTCGAGTTGTGTGCCTCCCTTCTGTAACTGCTGCATCCCTTTCCATACCTTTCAACACAATGTGATTTCTTCTGAGGTGAGATGATATTACTAGAAAATATGCACCGTGATGGTGAAGGTAAATAGGGCAGTGATTTCACTGCCTTGTTATTTTATGGGCAGCTAATTACAAAGACTACCCATAGGTTCCGTGGTGGTGCAGCGGTAGTGTTGTTGCCTCACAGCAAGAGGTTCTCCCATTTGATTCTCGGCTTGGGTGGGGAGTGCCTTCTGTGTGGAGTCTGCATGTCTTTCCCACGGTCGAGTGGGCGTTCAACAGACATGTGTTGAATGGGCGTGGCTTTGTTGAAGATTGGGCGTCGGGCTGGCAACTTGACACCATAACAACCAAGTGCCAATCATTAGCGGACTGGAGTTCCGCTGGTTACCCCTAACTGGGAAAAGCCGAAAGACAAAAACAACAACCCATAAGTTCACACTCTGTCACAAGCAGAGATTCATTATTCCAAAGTGAGTAAGCAACAGATGCAACAATCACCTGGCCTCTGCAGGCAGAGTTAGATGCAGCTGAACTCATGACATATCACTCACTTCCAGACTTTTTGTTAACAGCTGGGCATAAAGAATAATGCAATGTTGCGTCTGTCAACTAATACAGGCTGATAGACAAACGGGTGCACTGACACACATATACAAGTGTAGACAAACCACATACACACACGCACACACATATGCCTAAGTAGACACAACATGAAAACACCCAGGAATGCACACACATCTTGGCCTCTTCAGAAAAATGATTAGAGACTGAAACCTCATATTTTTTTTTTGTTTTAACTATATAGTTGCCAATTTCATTCTCTCACATGACTTAAATAATAGCATACTGAATATGTAAACTGATGATGACCCCCTCCATATTACCCAGAGTTGTGTGTGCATGTGTGCGTCTGTGTGTATGTGTGTGTGTTAGATTCTGTGTGTGCATACTACTCCAACAGGGATGTGCTTCATGCTTTGTACTCACAGTGCCTGGACAGACCGGCTTTCTTGTGGCACTGAACTAGATTTAATAGGCAATGACACTGAATCGATGAATGAGTATAACAACAGGACAGTGCTGTCTTGAATGTAATTGACAACAAACATATTAATAAATGAACCCGCACATCAAAAACAAAACCTTGCAAATATTGGAATATGCTTGGAATATGTAGTGTCCAAGTGGTTAAATAATATCCATAATATAATTTTTAACAATCAATTATGGTACTGTGGAAGGGAAAAAACAGCAATAACATGAACTACAGTAAAAGCAGTTGATACTTATTTTCTCTTTCAGACAAGATCAAAAATATATTCCAAGGCGGTTATTTTATATTCAGTATAAGATACAATTAGGCAAATACGGTTTGACTCTCGGAAAAAAAACGCTATTAATTTCAGTCCAACGACTAACCAAATGGTCAAAAGTAGCAACGGATTAAACAATAAGTGCCTCTCACCATTTACTCATCACAATTCCTCACTTCCTGGACTATAATATATTACATATAACTTAATATTTATTAAACTAATTACGCAATAAGGTTTTTAAAAGAATTATTTCATGGATATACATTTTTACAATTATATATGTTAGATTATTGTATTTTAAGAGGAAGGTATGGATTTGTATTAATTTATAATATGGAGAAAAAAATGAATGAAGTTTAATGATGCTGTTGCTTTAAGAGAACACATACACAAAAAATCAAATGTGTTGGTGCCAAAAATGTTATTTAAAGTGTCAGTTGAATGGTATTTGTAGTTCTGAGGAAGCCCAGTTTGTTGGGTGAAAGCGCTTAACTCTATTAAGTACAATTACTTCATTTTTTTCGATTATTTGGATTGGATTTTATTTGTTTTCGTTCACTTCACTTGTGTTGTTTGGCTGTGAATAAACTGTTTTGTTCGAGCGAAGTCCAGGAAGTGAGGCATTTTATTTTAGTAAGCTGCTAACATTTCGCTGTGACGAGTAAATGGTGAAAGGCACTTATTGGTGAATCCGTTGCTACTTTTGACCATTTGGTTAATGGTTTGACTCTCACAAGTTATGATAAACAAGATGGAGAATGGGATTAAATCCTAGAAATGTAACTGGCAGGTCAGCTGTAATGCAAGAAAAGATGATACAAGACTGTGTATCCTTTACCAAATTACAGCACAAAACAAGGCAGAAGTGCCCAACTAAATTTATTAATAAAAAAAGCCATGTTAAATTTTATCTGTATAGATTATAAATACTACACTATAAACAGCCTTGGGACTTATGAGCTTAACTGAGACCAATACAGCTACAAGCCTGTTACTGGGTAATGTAATATAAAGCCCTCCCAATCTCCTTTAAATTGAATTGTTTACAAATCTACAAACCAAGAAAAATCCTGCCAATGCCAATGCAGCACTGTTATGCACTGAATTCTTTAACGAAAATCACCAAACAAGGTAAAAAGGAAAGAAAATGCAAACAAAATGGGGGGCTAAGGCCATGATCAGATGCCCCAAGGGGATGTTGGGGAGGAGTGCGGGTTTATGAGCTGCCTCCAAAGTGACAGCTGTTGTTAAGACAATGACTTAAAAAGAGAGCATAGGATCTCTAACCCTTGGGAACGGCATGAACCAAACTGTCTTCCTTATATTGCAAATTGTTTATTGTTTCAATGCTCCATTCCCAAATGCCTTCATAAAACAAGGCTGTTACATTAGCAACTAAATTAATTCATTAATAAACAAACTCATGTTAAATTTCATCTGTATAGACTGTACATACCACACTGGAAACAATATTGCATCTTATGAACTTAAACTGACACTATTATATACCCAAGCCTGTTATTGAGTAGCATGAAATCAAGTCCTCCCGATGGCCTTTAAAATGAACTTATAAGGCCTAAACCAAGAAAAATCTTGCTTCTTGCTGTGCAACACTGTTATATATAGAATTATGTACATAAAAATATCAAAAGGGGGAAAAGGTAAAAAAAAGGGCTAAGGTCATGGAGAGCTGCCCACCAGGTTGGCAAAAGCCTAATCACCCTTATATATATATATATATATATATATATATATATACACACACACACACACACACACACACACACACACACACATATACATATATATTATTTCTAATTATATAATCAGAAATAGGTGAATGCATTTAATATAAAATCCATGTTCACCAATGTAAGGATGTTAGATATTGTTATCTATGCTAGCATTACTGGCTAAAGTTTTGTAAATAATTGTAAATTACCCTGTATTACATATGACAGCATGACTACCTATAATTTTGTAAATAATTTTATGTCTTTTGATTATCACTCTGATTTATGCAAGATATTTGAATGGCAAACAGTGTTCTTCTGGCTGACCAAATGTACATGTTCTTTGTGGGGAGAATTCTAAATGCATGTTATGCTAATGTCAGCTGACCTACATGTGATTACATTGCTGATTAAAGTACTTACTTTCACAGGTGGGTAATTGGGTGTCAGGTCACCACTTTTGAAGGACTGGCAGACTTTTTGGTGAGGGAAAAAGTTCTCAGCATTTTGCCTGAGGACATGAGGATCTGGTTGGCAGACCAAGAGTATAACTCTGCAAGTGTCCTCGGCATAAAAGGGGAACTCTACTTGGCAAGCATGGCATAAGAAAGGGATACCCAGTGCTGCACGTGGACATTAGGGACCCACTGGGGTAGCTTAAACCACTCCAGCAGAGTTCACCAGTAAGAGGGGAAGCCACTAGTTCAAGCACTTGGGCAGGATCAAGGATTAGATGTTTCAAATGTAATCAGAGGGGACCATGCAGCATACAAATGTCCATTGAAGCAAGTTGAGAAACAAAAGGTGAGGGAGCCAGCAAGTGGGAATGACAGAATGCCAGTGGTAAGTTTTCTGGAAGTGACAGAGGTGCCAAACTATCATCAAAATTTGTATCCTAGTTTTGTGGATGGAAGACAGGACACTAGTAAGAGAGATATAGCTTCTGATATAACCATTGTCAGGCCTGCAGTGGCTCAGGAGGGGCATTACTTTCTTGGGCAGTCCACACCAGTCAGAGCTTTGGGTTGGATCCGATTCCAAATACCTCTGGCCAAGATTCATCTTGACTGGGAGGGTGGGAAAGGAAAAAAGCAGGTAGGTGTGTTTGAGGGTATCCCTGCAGATGTCTTACTAGGGAATGATATTGATAATGTAGCCCCTTGTGTGCATGCAGTTACATGCACTCAAGCTTGGAAACAGGTTTTGTAGGTCTGGTAGTAGGCTGGGGGAGACCCACACAGATCCTATGCCTGAAGCTGAGGCTGATGATGTGGTTACTTCAGGGAGGTAGCTACCTTGTAGCAGTGAGCCTGAAGGTGAACCTCAGCTGCTGGTAGGTACTGGTATTTCCATGGATATGGTGACTGCAAGGACAGAGGTTAGTAGGGCACCAGCCATACTTCTCAAACTCTTAGAGTAAGAAATCTGGACAAAACCATAAATAAAAGTGGGACAAAAGACAAAAAAAGGGACAATCTTTAAATTTTGTTCTTACAAACCTGGAAAGTTAATAGAATAACATGTTTTGCATTTGCATGAATTTTCTGAATGGTTTGAAATCTGAAACTCAAATGTCTGTCATTATTTTCTAACTCCAGTCTTTAAGAATTTGCCACTAATTTGCCAGAAAACCACAATTTTCTGAAAAAACGACCAAAAATTTGAGGCAAAAATCTGGATATTCTGTGAAAATCGGTACAGTTGAGAGGTATGGGCACCACTGTCAAAAGATACTAGGCTTCCTGTGGAAAGGAAGCTAGGAGAGGTTACAAAGAGTTGAGACAGGCTCAGGTTTTGGATCCTAATTTACGAAGGTTGAAAGAGGTAGCTAAGGAGGCACCTGATCCTCAAGGAAAAGGGGAGTCTGTATACTGGGACAATGGGTTACTATACAGAGAGTGGACCCCTGGGGGGGGGGGGGGCTAGAGGGTAAGGTAATACGACAGTTGGAAGAGCCCAGAGCCTACTGTCTGCCACTTCTAGCCATAGCTCATGACATTCCTTTTGCAGATAACAAAGAGTTACTTTATACAGAGTGGACCCTTGAGGGAGGGTTAGAGGGTGAGATAATATGGCAGTTGGAGGAGCCCAGAGCCTACCATCTGGCACCTCTAGCCATAACCCATTGCATTCCTTTTGCAGGTCATATGGGCATAAAGAGTACTAAAATATGCATTATGCAAAGCTTTTATTGGCCTGGGTTTGCAAAGGATGTAACAGGGTACTGCAGGACCAGTGAACAGTGGTAAAAGATAGGCAAGAGACAGGGACATAAGTTGTGCCATGTTAACCTGATAAAACCATATCACGATAGGATGGCCCTGCTGCTGAATATTTGTGATGGATGGCAGCAGGAGTGCAAGTGGGATCTGATGACTGATCTTCTCAGTGAGGCTCGGACTGACACTTCTGTGGGAGAGGCAACAATATCTCAGTGGCTATGCCCTAATCAGGTTAAAGAAGTGTTACAGGAGTTTGTGGGCATGTTCACTGGGAATCCTGGGTGCACCTACCTAGTGCAGCACCATGTGGATACAGAACCCCAAAGGCCTGTTAAGAAAGCTCCTTATAACATGCCCGAGTGAGTCAAACTGATTTTGAAGGAGGAGATAAAGGAGATGTTGGATCTGGGGAAAATCCAGGAGTCCAGTAGTCCTTGGGCTTCCCCAGTAGTGTTGGTACCAAAAAAAGATAGTAGTGTAAGATTTTCCATAGACTCAAGAAAGTTACAGTTATACAGAGTCAGATGCATACCCCATGCTTAGAACAGATGAAGCTTTAGAATAGCTGGACGGGACTAAGTATGTGACCACTGTTGATCTGACCAAGGGATACTGGCAGGTGCCCTTGACTACCATTACTAAAGAGAGGTCAGCTTTTGTAACACCTTTTTGATTACATACATTTACAAGGATGCCCTTTCAGATGAATGCCCCAGCAACCTTCCAGAGGTTAGTAGATCATATCTTAGTAGGAGCAGGGGATTATGCTCTTGTATATTTGGATGTTATTGCCATTTACATTCATTCATGGCAAGACCACCTTCAACATGTCAGGCAAGTCTTAGGTAGATTAAAAATGGCAAGGTGGACCATTAAACCTAGTAAGTGTCAGGTGGGTATGGCAGAAGTCTCCTACCTAGGACATAGAGTAAGGGATGGTAAGATTAGACCAGAACCTGCCAAAGTGGAGGTTATTCAGGCATGGCCTGTCCCTGTTACCAAAAAGCAGGTGAGATCATTCCTAGGGACAGCAGGGTACTATAGAAAATTTCTGCCCAACTACAGTATGATAGCTGCACCTCTTACTGACCTAACAAAGAAAAATAAGCCTGATAATGTAGTGTGGAACCCAGCCTGAGAGCAGGCATTCCAAAAGCTAAAAGAATGTTTGGGAGGACCCTCTGTGTTAGCCAGTCCAGGTTACAACAAGGAACTTGTTATGCAGGCAGATGCTTCAAAATATGGGGTAGGTCTGTACTCAGCCAAGTTTCCTCAGAGGGAGAAGAGCATCCTGTCTTGTATGTCAGCCATAGACTGCAACCCAGGGAGAATTGTTATGCAGCTGTGGAGAAAGAATGCCTAGCCATAGTATGGTCATTGCAAAAGCTTCAGCCTTACCTATATGGAAGGAAATTCATTATAGTTACACACCATAACCCTTTAACATGGCTAAATAGAGTCAGTAATCAAAATGCCAAGTTACTGAGGTGGAGCACAGGGTTGCAAGCATATGACATGACTGTGCAACACTGTAGTGGGGTCAATAATGTTAATGCAGCTGGACTGTCAAGAAGGGGTATGGGCTGATGCATTTTCAGGCAGCCCCATTTTTCTCAAGGGATGATTTTCCAGGATCACTTGAAAATCTAGCTTCAGCCTTCAAAGGGGGAGAAATGTGAGGATAACAGTGTTCTTCTGGCTGGCCAAATGTACATGTTCTTTGTGGAGAGAATTCTAAATGCATGTTATGCCAGAGTCAGCTGACCCAGATGTGATGTCATTATGTGCTAGAGCTGGGAAAATAGAATCTTCACTGCAGCTGTTTGTTTACTTTTCAAAATCTGATATGAGAGAGTATAATTCTCATAGCAGCTTCCCATTACTTAAAAAAAGTCTGCTATAAAAGCAGGTTCTGATTCAGTTGTTCAATTTTCATTTATTTGTTTTCCAGAGCTGTTCAGCAGTAGTAGTCCAGTTGTTTCCAGGGGAGTAGTTGTTCCAGTGGCTGAGGACAGACAACAGCCTGGAATGTGGACATCATTTTCTCATCTTACCTAGCAGCCGTGGTGGTGCAGTGGTAGCATTGTTGCCTCACAGCAAGAGGTTCTCCTGTACGATTCTCAGCTGGAGTGCATTTTGTGTGGAGTCTGCATGTCCTCCCCATGGTTGAGTGGTGTTCGAAGGACATCCATGAATGGGCATGCCTTCGCTGAAGGTTGAACATCAGGATGGCAACTCGGCACCATAAAAATCTACTGCCAATCATTAGTGGACCGGAGTTCTGCTGTGGCAACTCCTAACCGGGAAAAGCCGAAAAGACAAAGACCTTGCAGATGTAAGAGTATAATTTTGCCTTGCTAAGTTATTTAGACAGACAGGGACAGTTAATCTTCAAATAGTCAGGGAACTAGAGCTATACAGTTAGAAGTTTTCTAAAATCAGTGTGAGATCTATCTTACAGTATTATTTTCATATTTCCTGTGTGTGAAACTCTGATGTTTATTGGAATCTATTCTTAGTATTTACATGTTTTAAATCCTTTTATTTATTATTAAATGTTTTACTACCTCTCATTGTGGCTGGTTATTTAGTTAATATTTTTAGTAACTTGAGAGTGGTTATATTTATTGTGATAACGTCAGGGCCACTCAGAAACCCTTACTGATTGGAATACATGCTACCATTTCTTTCCATATCTACTTTACCCAATATAATTGAACACCCCTTTTGAAAGGTATTGTGGTATTTGACTGGTGGCAGCTGATACCTTGTAATTTGGGCAAAGAAACAAAGCAGGTAAATTTGTGTTAGTCTTTTCTAAGAGTGTGTGTATGTGTGAATATCAGCCGTTTAAGTGTTTGCATGTCAGATACCTAAAACTGGGACCCAGTGCTCTGTAGTGGTTAGTGTGGAGACTGATTTTGGGACCTGGAGTGAAGCATATAGTCCAGTCCCAGGTTTAGAGCCTGTTCCCGGTGTACTCTTAGGGGGAACTTTTGTATTTCAGTCCCTGCTTTTAGTGATACTCCCTTACTGGAAACAGTGGTGAAGACCGAGACTCCTTAGTTACTGCCCTGGGGTAAAGAGGGCGCCTCACAACTAATTTCTTTCCTGTATGAATACAGTATACAAATTAGCTGTAATCACAGTATAAAAATTAGCTGTAGTGTCTCAATGGGCTTGCTTGCTAGTGGTTTGGTAAATGATGGTTTAGGAACAATGATAAATTTAAATTGAATAAATCCATTCCCAAGTCTGATAAATGAATTCCATCTCTTTTGTACTAAATCAGGTCTCTGTCATAAAGCTCTTTGTGTTCAATTAATGAAATGCCTACCAGTGGCCAAGTTGCATAGAATGCTATCTATAAGTTGTCTCCGGAGTGTAATTCCCAAATTATTCCCCACCAGCATGAATGATGTTTGTATGGAGAAATATTGCCCTTTGGACAATCTGTGGACTGTAACTCATTAGCTGAGTCCATCATAATCCAGGATTTTCCAAACAACTTCATTGTTCGCTCAGTCTAGCCCTAGATTAGCTCCATTGGGTCAGATAGATGTACTGGTCTTAACTTGCGAAAAGAATGAGTGCTTGACAGTGAGAATGTCTCTTAATCCTAGAATTACATGAAACAGTTAAAACATTGGATGTGGTTGAACTGTTGTATGTATCTTAAATATATATTGTAAGGCCACCTGCCTAATCTTTTAAGAGCTTCTGTGGACTGACCTAAGGCATCTGTATCAGAAGACCAGACAATTCTGAATGAGTGAGAGGTGTAATTGTTTGGGCAAAAGCCTAGGTGCTTTAACTGTTTGGAGAGCTCCCAATTAGTGATTGTGTGGCCTTCCTTGGTAACAAATACCATGCTGTTAGAGAATGGGTGTGTGACCAGTCCCTTCAACATTCTGCCCTATGCCACTGGGAAGATGAAAGAGTCTTTGCTACTCTGTAAAATAACTTGATGGCTATAACAGTAAGACCCTGTTATCATGGATGGGCCATTTCCCATCATCTCTCTGGCCAGCCTGATAGACATGGGCATCCTTAGTCAATACAGCAATTGTCTCATGCATGCTGACAACCACATACTCCTGAAACAAACAAATACTTTATGTGAGATATATAGTTATACTATGAAATTGGAGGCAAGATTCTCACATAAGGGCAAATTGAATGCCAAACAAGTTGTCAACAGACACGCACACACACACACACACACACACACACACACACACACACACACACTTCCCACACTAAATAAGGAAATAACACATAAACCCACATATGCATAGGTACTCATTAGTAACTTACCAAAAGATTAGAGGCCTCACAAATGGAAAACACACACAACAATATAAAAAACAACCACAAAACGTAATGCACACACACCAGTGTCTCAACAAATAAGGCCATAAGACGTAACACTACAAAATCTAATGTACTGATCAAAGGTGACTATATTGTGAAACACACAGATGTTTCCCTCTCCAGGCAGGATAAGAAGTGGGTTACAGTTAGCTGCCTATTAGGTGCCAGCATTTGACAAGTCAGTCAACCACAAGTACTGGTATGACTCCATCATAGTCCATTTGGGGGTGAATAACTTAAGACGTACCTCACTGAACTATATGAAAAGAGACACAACTGAGCTCTTAGATAATGTGTCACAGGCAGGTATAAGCCTAGCATTAAGTAGCATTCTACCTTTTCCAAGGGTGATGTCACAATACAAACAAAAACTGACATTAACAATTGGCTTTGCTTCTGGTGTCAGTCAAAGGGGATCCAGTATCTGTCAGCCTAGGAAGACATGGTTGACAGGCCATGTTGCTTTGCCAGAGATGGTCTGCACCTGCTTCTCGAGGCTTTTGTTTACTGGCAAAGCATCAGCCACCCCTATTATGCCTTTTTTCTACATTGTCTCAAAATAACTAACTCCCAACATAACAAAATCCTCTTGAGTTAAACTCAAGGCACTGCTGCTTAATGCTAGGAGTCTAATCAAGAAACTGCACTCCCTGGAAGCACTCCTCACTTTGGAAGATGCTGATATCTGTGCAATCACTGAGACATTGTTCACAGGTGTGAAAAGCACACCAGCCATGCAGGGCTACACTGCCTTCCACAGGTTCAGACCAGAAACTAAGCATGAAAGAACCAAAGGAAGAGGAGACGTATCCTTCTTCATTAAGGATAAATACACCTTGAGACTGCTCAAACAGTATGACTCTCTTGATATACTCCATGTCACATTCACTATAGGCAAAGCTCTCTATCACATCATAGCTAGCTATATGTCCCCCACCATGAAATAGAAAAAAGCATACCACATACCTAAACATACTGGAGTCACTTGCCATACAGCCCAACACCTTACTCATGCGTGATTTTAATTATCCTACCATCGACTGGGAAATATACATGACCACAAGCATGCTGGCTCAGAGGTTTTTGAACTTTGTTAATGCAAATGCTCTAGAACAGTTAGTCAGCACACCAACAAGAAGCTCAAATGTCCTGGACATCGTACTCACTACCATTGGAAAGCATTGCACCTCCCCTCTCCTCCATGTGATGTCCTCCCTGGTAAGATCATACCATAAATCAGTCTCATTCAATGTTATTATGACACAAAATACCCCATCAAGCTCAAAAATGCTTAAGAATTTTTCTAAGGAAAATGAATTCCTACTAAATCAAAGACATGCATCTAGAGCATTTCTCCCCGGGCCTCTGCTGAAAATTGGCTTTGTTCCAAGTCGGACTTTCCAGGTAAACAAATGTTAAATAAATAAATAAATGATGGTATAAGAAGTTTCAAAGCTCCATTGAGCACAGATAACATGGACTGCTATGTAGAGGTGTACGCCAATGCACTGTATAACCACATAAGCAATTGCATAGATTCAGATGTACATGACCGTATTAAAACCAGGTTTTGCTGAAAAAAACAAGGTATCCTGGTGGCCCTCTGGTATAAACAGGCTATACAACAAGAGACATAAATTAATGCCCAAGAACAAAAGGGAACTTGTTCAGCAGAGGAAGAAATCCATCTCTGGCTTAAACACAAATCAGAGATCATGTCAAATCCTCTAAAGCTAATTATGAAACAAAAATAACCTCTCTAGCTAAGGATAATCACAAGGCATTGTTTAACTATGTCCAAAATCCAAAAGGAATACCCAGCTATGCACTGAACCGGTTGTGGATGGCTCCAGCCATACTCAACTGGAGGTAATAGCAAACCTTCTAGCTGAAAGATTTGGAGAAAACTTCACCACGCTTTTCCCCTCCAATCATTCCCCAAAAGTATACCTGTCACCATTCTTCAGCCTGTTATCTCAAGGAAGCAGGTCATCTCAGTGCTCTCCAAGGCCAAAAACATGTCATCAATGAGGCCAGACAACATCCCAGGTTGCCTTTTAAACAACTTAAAACATGAACTAGCAGACCTACTTGGATCCCTGTTCAAACACTGCCTGGGTACTGGCTATGTTCTGGCAGAATGGAGGACAGCAACAGTAATCCTTCTGTATAAAGGGTGACCACTAACTAATGCTATGAATTATAGCCCCGTAAGCTTGACTAGCATCATCTGCAAGGCCATGGAAAGAACCATTATGGACCTTATTAACAAGGACATATGTAATCGCAAAACCCTGGACCCGACTATGTTCTGATTTGTTAAAGGTAGGTCATGCCTGTTAAGCATGGTTGACTCCTTTGAGAATGTCAACAAGGCTCAGGATGAGGGAAAGACAGTACATAGGATATATCTTGACCTAGCCGAGGCATTTGACACAATCCTCTACTCAGGTATTATAGAGAAGCTCTTCCAATTGGGAATTAACTCCTACATTATCAGATGGGTAGCCAACTGGCTCACCAAAAGCACACATACTATTAAAGTGGGTGACTTCACCTCTAGCAAAAGACCAGTCACCAGTGGTGTACCACAGGATTCTGTGCTGGGCCCCTTAACTGTTTAAAATTTATATCTCAGACGTCCAGGGAAACATGGACGCCCTGTTGATGACGAAGATTGCTGACTGTTGCAAATTGGTAGCAAACACTGAGTTCCCCAGTGATGTTAATATATTGCAGAAAGGGTTTATGCAAACAAATGATTGGTTCCAAAGGCATGGATTAACGCTAAATACAAAAAAAAATGCATTATTATTCCCTTTGGTAGGGAAAGTTGACATCCCTGCTAACTACATTATAGACAGCATAGCCCCAGTGGTGCATGATCTGGGTATTCAGGTTGATAGCAATCTGAACTTTGGCTAGCATGTATCCACAGTAGTAAGGAAATCCTTCTGTGGCACATCTCATAACTAAAGGCATCGCATCTTGATCTAAGGATGTTATAATTCAATTATATTCAGCCCTCATCAGATGAGTAATTGAGTACAATGCTCCCTTTTGCATGTACCTCAACATACACCTACAACAACTGAAGAGACCACAGATGTGTCACATTGAGTCTTAGATGGAAAGACTGTAAGCACTGTCACTGTATTCTGTCTCCTACAGGTTGCTAAGGTGTGACCTATGCCTGGCTTACAGAACAGCCTCTGACCCAGTCCTGACGGAAATGCTACACATTTGTAAATGAAACTGCAGGAGGGCCCCTCACTCCAGGGAACTTAACCTAGCCTCTGACATGAACAGGTCATGCTGGATAGATGGATACATCTCCCAGAGACTTCCACTCCTCTGGAACAAGCTTCAAATTCACATGAAAAAGAGCCCCTCCCTAACTCTCTTAAAATGCTACACAGATCAATGAATGGATGACTGCAAATTCACTCCTGGGGGTGAAGCCCACGTCCCTCCTGGACAGAGGAAGTCAGTATTAACTATCATAGACCCTTACCTCTGTGAACTTCACTAACCTAACCACTGACAACTGGGGCAACTCGGGATAAATATGGCTAGGCTTGTAAGGGCTCTAGAGACATTAGCTTAGTAACCTCCTATGAACCTATGAACTTATGAATGCAGAACAAGCCAAGAAAGAAAAACAGGAAGGAAACAACAGTACGGCAGTCCGAGGACTATTCTCAGCAAATTCAGTCAGGTGAAGTTTTGCCATATAGTCATGGGGAAGATCATATGAGGAATATTGACAAATATTTAGAGACATTTATTGAAGCTGTTAATGAAGATGGCAGAGCAAGGTTAGCTCATGTAGTAGGTAGAAACAAGTACAAACCTTGTGATCACATACCCAGCTGTGTTAACAAAGATACCTCTAATGCCCTTATATTTCTTTTGTTTCCAGCAGCAGCTCTTGTAAAGGAGACTTCCTCGGCAACACTAACCACATCATTACAAACACAAGCAGCATGGAAAACACCACAGTAAACAAATGGAGGACTCTGTTATTACTGCTTGTATATCCAATCAGCAAAAGTGAAGATTCTAGAGGTGATTTTTTTAGACATTTTTAATTTAGTGGATGCAGATGGGATTCAGAGTATAATTGATACAGACCTTAAAGGGTCAAAAGACCTTTTAGAAGCTCTTGCTGTACTGAGCAAGGGTCAGCTTCAAAACATAAAAGTAAAGTCCTGTGACAAGAGTAGTGGAGTATACAGACTATACGGTGGTCAGCATAGGAAAGGACCCTGTAGTGGCCACTCCTTTATTAGGTTATTTTGTCATTGTATTGGAGGCTCATGTCTTGGTACCACTATGATCAGAGACAAAAGCCTGCCAATTAAAATGGGAGACAAACATGCAGACACCTGCCTCAGCATCATGGTGAACAAGCAAAAAGGTAAATACAGCTCACAAGGACAGCACTTGGCACCCAAAGACAAAACCTGTTGAGGTGTTAATGCAGGGAACTGTTGTTTGCCTGCTTGTAGATTTCTTCACATTTGCAACATTTGTGGAGGAAGACACCATGCCATAAAATGTTAGTACAAAGACTCTTAAGAGTGTTCTTAGTTCAAATCTATTCCAGAACAGGACTCAATCCAATTCAGAGCCAACAGCAGACAAGGAAAAAAAATATTTTTGTGGCTTCAACAGAAACAGCAATTTCTACAGATTCAGATAAGCTGAATTGGAACATTCTCCAATCAAAAGAACTGTCCCCAAGGAACTATTAAAAGAATACCTAGACCAAAAAGTGGTACATTTTTTTATCGAACGTTTCACCAATGTTTTTTCCATAAGATCTAATACTCAACACTTACTTCCACAATGCAAAAATATACAATCAACAGCTGGAAAAGAACTGAAAGTTCACCTTCTATTCTCTAAAGAGATACAGGAAGGACATATCAAGGGCCCACTGAATTGGTGCAGATGTACTTCACACATCCCTTTCTGCATATGCTGACTACAGTTTATAGGCACCTTATCTAAAAGTATCCTTTCTTTATTCATTATCCTTTATTCTTTGTATATGTTAAAAAGCAGACTATTGTAATTTCCCATAGCGCATTCTGCTATTTCTTTTTAAAATTATCGTCTCTTTTCTTTTCCTCTTCAAGTTCTTCTGCTCGCAGTTGTACTTATGATTTCTGCCATTTGTCTATGATATTTCATATCTTTATTGATGTGACAACACTGGTCTTCATTCCTAGCTTAAATGCTGATGAGAAGTAGTTTTGGGCTTGAACTACAGAGTTGCTCCCTTGTGGATAGATTGAGATACCAGCAAACTACACGTGTCCCTGAAGAAGGAGACATGGCACAGCTGGAGTCTTTGGGAGACTAGGTTCACTAATGTTCATAAGTGTATATTAAGCTAGCAACCACTGGGACCTTCAGAAGCCTATTCAAGCATTCCAGCTGCATCCCACACATTTATGGGCTTTAGTGGCTATTGTAAGGGGTTTATGTAACTTAGGGCAAGATTTACAGACTGCCTCAATCCATCAGAGGTGCTGGACCAGGGGTGTATTTCCAATTTTTCATCCCTTTCCAGGTTTCTCTTGAATAGTGTTAGAGAAGAGCTTTGTTTCACATAGATGGGAGCCTGTTCCAGAGAAGGGGAATTGTCTGAGGCAAATACCTTTCCCTCCAATGTGTTTTATTTATGTCTCAAGCAAAGTTTCGATCTGTATATCAAGTAATTGTCCTCCTATTCATTTGTCAGATATGCAAACGGTTCATTAGAGCAGGATCAAAGGATGACTTGAATGTCAGGCATAGATCGCCTCTCAGGCGTTGTGTCTTGGAAAAATTGCAAGTTGGCTTAGGTGAATGTGTGTCTTTAAGAAACAAACTATTAAAAAACGAAACCCTGCTGATTTTAAAGTATGGTACTTTGGAGCCACAGGGACTCAACAAAGAATGTAATTGGAAGTATGTGATTTGAAGCGTTTGCTTAATTGATTAATTGTTTTGTGAAATATGCTGTATATAAGCAAACGGTATTTTGTAGTGTTTTTACTCTTGGAAGGCTGTGCAAGCCGAGGCGCTAGTGTTTCATTAAATTCTGTTACTTCTTGGATCGGTGGTCTTGGCGGTATTTTATTAACAGATCACCTCTCAACTGTCTGTAGGAAAGAGAATACTGAGACAGAGCTTTGGGGATCGGCATACGGCATGCTGTTCACCCTGTATTCTTTATATGAAAAGCCTCTTTGAACTTGCAACAGTGTAGGCCGCTGTTACCATGCTTTGGTTTGGCGTACCCTACATGCCAGTTTCTATGAATCAACTGTAGGGTAGCAATTTGTCCCAGCAGGTGCACATCTTTTTCTGGTAAGGACTAGAAAACCTAAAAACATGCTTTGGAAGCACTCATGTGTGACAGCATGAGTAATGAAACAGTAAGGATTGATTTAATCAGAGTCCGAGTATACAGAATGCATATGCAGTAGAGCAGTTCAGGTTTCAGGAAATGCTCCTTACAGCACACAAAAACAATCTGAAAGTTATGTTTTCACAGGAACATTATAATTTGTGTTAAGGAAGGATTGGTGTAGTCTTTTCACATTCTAGGTGATATAACTGGAACTGACAGCAAACAGATTCACAATTATTCATAAAAGTAGGCAGCAAAGGCACAAAAGTACATCTAATCAACAGAGCTGGTTGAAGAAACCCTTATTAATCCTTGCAAGATATACTAACTCTTAGAAATTGGCTTCTGAAGTCCAAGGAATGTAGATACATCTTTGTCAAAATTGTAGGTAATGCAGGTGTCAGCCAATACAAAATGGTATTTCTCCAGTGACTGCAGTCATTATGTGCATGCTTTCATGCAGTCAATTAGGTCAGTGCATATTTCTAATTTAATGCAATAGTACATATCACTGGGAAATCTTGTGCCATATTCTATAATAATAAAAACAATAATCATAACAACAAGACTTATTACCAAAGCTCACTGCTTGTTTGTTAATTTTAAGTAAATTTTGGAGACTACAAACAAACAATAACATATATTTACAAATAAACAAATTGCTATATACAAGTAACCATATAAACTCACCTAATTGTACACCCAGGGTCTGCTTCAATAGTCCAAATGCAGTTGAGGTTATGATCATAAGGAGCTGGATATCCCGGAGACAAAATTCTTCCAGATGTTTCTTTTTTCAAATGTCCTCCACATTCAGCTGAAATTAAGTAAGGGTTTTAATGACCAAAGGAATATATATATATTGCATTGTCAGATGTCTTACACATTTGGTAAAGTTTTATTCATTATTGTCTTTAGGGAATAATGTCTTACTTCTGGAATCATCTTTTTATTTGCTTATCACAGTATCAGTTATCTGATATATTACCTTCATATGTTTATAGTCAATATTATTGTTTGCTTTCATTTTTTTTTTAAGAGATGATGTTTTTCTCAATAGTAAAGGATCTTAAAGCTCAGCTTATTATTGTACAGACGATAGAGACAGGTTATAATGGAGGACATTATAAAAGCAAGCCTGGAACCTCCATCTTAGAGAAAACATACTTTATTTAATAGAAATGAAAACAATATGAAGAGATATATAAACAGGCTCACCTATCCAGTTTCAGTGTAATGCCTTTACAGTCAGACTACCGCATTTACATATATACTTTTTTTACCTTTCAAGAGGTTCACTTGTTTCAGCATTGACAGACACCATTTCTAATAGTAGTCCATGCACTGAGAATTTGTCATGTACAGTCTACACATCCCTTTCCTCAAAACAGATAAGTTGTACTACTGAGTGTCAACTGTTGTCCTGGTTTATAGAGCAGGACAGTGAGGAGTAGTTGGATGGAATTTTCAGAATATGTTATTTGACCTTACATTACAGTATTACACCGCTGTGTTAAGTTTAGAAGGATTATTGGTGTGATTCCTTATACCAACAAAGATAAACAGTGCGGCTTTCTCAATACAGTCATAGTCTTTTGATGCATTGTAATATAAATTTAACCATGGTAAATAAGTAAACATGGGACAGGAGTTGGTTGTGGTGTGCATACCGAAATCTAGAAATTTCAAATAATTGAGGCTCTTGCTGCCCCTATAGTGCCTTTTTTAGGCAAGGTTCAAATGACAAATTCACCACTGTAACAGGAACAGGCAAGCTAAAACTGAGGGTAATGCTACTCAATGCTAGAAGTCTAAATCTCAAAATGCACTCACACGAGGCACTCCTTAAAATGGAGAACATTGATATCTGTGCAGTGACTGAGACCTGGTTCAAGGCTCCAGAGAGCACCCCTGCACTACCAGGCTAGAACTCATACCACACTTTTCGGCCATGTAACCTGGCCCGAAACACCAAAGGCGGAGGTGTGCCCATATTCATTAAGGATATCCACACCTCCAGGCTAGTTGCTCAGCATAATGCATCTGAGGTTATCCAAGTGCAACTAACTCTGGGCAAAACTGCAATCCAAATTGTAGCTTGTTACAGATCCCTCCCCATGCCCCAGGATTCCCATTCCTCTTTTCTTGATATACTGGAAAATATTAGGGTTCAACCAAACACTCTAATAATGGGTGATTTCAACTACCCCACCATTAACTGGGAAAACTACACGTGTACCAACTCCTTCGCTCAACGCTTTCTGGAATTCATGAATTCCAATGCCCTGGATCAGCTTATCCACACCCCCACCAGGGGCAACAATATCTTAGACCTAGTCATTACCAACATGAGTGACTGGTGTTCCACACCTGAAGTCAACTCCTCGTTGGTCAGATCTGACCATAAGCTAATCACCCTAGATATCCACATCCTGCCCCCACCCCCCATTAAGGAAACAATGGTAAAAGATTTCTCCAAAGCCAACTTCATGCTTCTTAACACAAAAGTGGCAAACTTCATGACACCCATGCAGATGGACAATACAGTTACAACTGCTGAATCCTACACAGATGCACTCTATAAGGACTTACACAAGTGCATGGATCGTGATATCCCAAACAGAACCAAGAAGCTATCCAAAAAAAGGAAGTCAATCTGGTGGTCCCCGGCCATAAACAAACACTACAACAGAAGGAAGAAACTGTTACAAAAGTGAGTAAAATCCCATGAGTGGAGGAGTTCCCTGGTCAGCCTCAGTAAGAAGCTGAGATCCCTTATAAGATCCTCTAAAGCTAGCTATGAAAACAAAATTGCCACTGATTCTAGGGAAAACCACAAAGCATTCTATACCTATGTCAAGAATCTCAATGGCAATACCCAGATCTGCTCTGAGTTACAGCACAATGGCATGAAAATTACAGAACCAAATGATATTGCCAACATCCTGGCAGATAGGTTCAGTGCTAACTTTACCCCCCTCTCACCCCCTAATGGGCCCATATCTATACAGGAAGAATGCAGAGTCCCTGTAATCACAACTACGCAAGTAAAAGCTGCACTCTCCAAAAACACAGCATCCATGGGACTGGACAAAATCCCAGGCTGTGTTTTACATGAACTTCAGAATGAATTGGCTCCCCACCTAAGCATCATGTTCAATCATAGTCTAACATCAGGCTTTGTGCCCAATGAATGGCGCACAGCAACAGTTATCTCAATCCACAAAGGGGGAGCCACCACTGATCCCAGGAACTATCAACCTATTAGCCTGACGAGCCTGGTCTGTAAGGCCATGGAACGTATCATCATGGAACTCATAAACAAAGACAGTGGTAACCTCCAAACTCTGGACCCCACCCAGTTTGGGTTTGTGAAAGGCAGATCATGCCTCCTGAACCTGATCAACTTCTTTGAGGCAGTCACCAAAGGCATAGACGAGGGTAAGGTGGTTCACACAGCCTATCTTGACTTCACCAAGGGTTTCGACACCATCCCCCATTTTAGAATTATAGCTAAACTCACTAAGTAAAAATCCCTACGTCACAAGATGGGTTGCCAACTGGCTCACTGACAGAACCCACACTGTAAAAGTTGCAGACTCTAAATCTGACTTCAAACCAGTGACAAGTGGAGTACCACAGAATTCAGTCCCGGGACCTCTCCTGTTTGGTATCTACTTCTCTGAAGTACAGGCTAACACAAAAGGCCTTTGGCTAACGAAGTTTGCAGATGACTGCAAACTGCGAGTCATAACTGAGTCCCCAATTGATGTGGACATCCTACAGAAGGGCCTCACTAAGGCAGATGCCTGGTGTCAGAGCCACGGCCTCAATGCCAAAAAGTGCATTGTCATCCCCTTTGATAAAACCTCTGTACCCATGAACTACCATATAGGCGACAGTCTACTTAATGCAGAATGTGTGATAAGAGACCTTGGGACCCAGGTGGACAGTAGTCTTTCCTTTGATAATCACATTGCCACAGTTTTCAGGAAATCCTTCTACAAGGCACACCTCATCACAAAAGGGTTCTCATCCAAGAAATAATAAGTCATTGTTCCCCTCTACTTGACACTCATTAGACCCATTATAGAGTACAACGCCCCTTTTGGAATGTACCTCACAAACATCTGCAGCAGCTGGAAAGGCCACAGAAGTACCTCACAAAGAGGATTAGTGGCCTCAAACAAATGCCCTACACTGACCGTCTCAAAAAACTCCAGCTTTACTCCACAGCATATTGCCTACTCCAAGGAGATCTCTGCCTAACATATAAAGCTATGTTAAACCCAGAGTTGTTGGACATGCTACACTTAAAGAAATCCCAATCCCTCCAAGCTACATGCTCTAGGGACCTAAACCTTGTCACCACAATACACAAGACATGCTGGAGGGATAGATTCCTGTCCCAGAGACTTCCCATACTCTGGAACAAGCTACCCATCTATGTCAATCAAAGTTCTTCATTAGCACTCAAGAAAAATCTTGATGAGTGGATGGGAACTAGGAAATACACCCCAGGGATCACTTCTGTAGCTTCTGCTCGACAGGGGCACAGGAAAATATCTTTCTTGGGTGGCGTAAGCCAGGGAACCTTGTTGGCTAGGCTTACTTAGGCCCTTGGGCTGATAGCCTAGTACCTACCTATAAACCTATGAAGAAATGGCAAAATATGTTACAGGAGATGCAGCTAATTTTTCATGGGAATTTTCAAGAGGGACTTTAGCAGCAACATCTCATAGGGGCTTAGTCCCCTTAAGCACCCTCAGTAATTATTCTTACATCAAATTCTTGCCAAAATTTAGAACTAGCAAACAAGTGCACCACTCCTGAGTACTGTCACCCTGTCTGCTGAGATAAAAGTTCTGTCATTAGCACCATTATTGAAACAAATAAAAGTCAAGTTTGCTGTAATCCAAAACATAAACCAGTGAAAACAATCTCAACATTGTCAAGGAAAAACACTCCAGAAACCTAAATCATATTAAAATAACCTTGTCCCCCTCAAATTTATGACCCCAGAAATCCAAGATGTAATGGTCTGGTCTGTTCCTTGACAGGGACAGGTGGCTTTCTTTACTGCTTCATAACATAGAAACAAAGACAGTCATTTCATCTACTTATGCATTCTGTCTCAAAATTCTAGTCTTCAGAAACTACTGTTTTGCAAGTAAACTTACCCTAACAGTAGCTGATTGAATGATCCCTGCTACAGTAGCACGGGCTATATGGGTTATATCCTTCCAAGGATATAAAAGCCGGACATCTTTCAAAGCTTCACAGCACCTACCCAAACTGTTGGGCAGCTCGAGCTGAGATGATTAAAAGACAACTTTGGGCACCAGGCCTTCCAAAGCTTTCCTGTTAATGGACAGAGAGGCTGAGCCCTAAAAAGACAATGCTAGGAAAACAAGAAATAAATGCCTAACTCTGGAATAAAAAACACATGAATAGACAAAGAAAGTGGAGGAAGGGAGTGACTATTGCACCAGTGATCATTTGAACATCTACTTTTCTGGTAAGTTTACTTACACAACTGTACTGTGTTCATCATATATCTCACTGATGCAGTAGCCATAGCTATATGGGTAGATTACTACATTTAGGAAGGGAAAGAAGAAGAGTCCAAGAGCCCCTGGAGAAAAGGTCTTAGTAAAGCCAAAACTGGACCTACAGAAGGAATCAAGCTTTCAGGTGCATTGCAAAAGTATTCACAGAGGACAAAGTAGCAACTTCTAGAATACTTCTAGAATCCAACCCATTCAAAAAGCCATAGATGAAGTCAAGTCACTGGTAGAGTGCACCTTGACCCTGCCTGGAATAGTTTTAGTACAAAAAAGGTAACAGCCAGTTGGAAACAGTTTGCTTTGACACAGATTTTCCCTTCTTCTTACATTCACAAGCAGTGAACAACTGATCTGAAGATCTGAAATATTTAGTTCTGTCAAGACAGTACCAGAATTGTTTGTGTACATCTAATGTATGGAGTATCCTTTCTGCTTCACTTTTAGCTTCAGTAAATGAAATGGGGAGATGGGTAGTTTGGTTTAAAGTAAACTCCGACATGGCTTTAGGCATAAAAGAAGGACTAGTTCTCAAAGAAACCCTATCTCTGTGGAAAATACATAAGTGTTGACTCAGATACTCTTCTTAAAGTGGTCTGAGCTATCGGTAAAACTGTTTTCCATGTTAAGCACCTCAAGACAGATAGGTCAGCTGGTTCATGTGGTGCAAGTATTATCTTCTGTAAAACAAAAGTAAGATCCCAAGGAGGGATCACCAATTTACTTGGAGGCTTCTTGTGTAAAACCCTTTCAAGAACATTTTAACATGAGACTTCCTAGAAAGAGGAGGAACATAGGCAGACATGCTGAAATGGCCAATAACTGAACCTTGATAGAGTAATAAGAAAGGCTACAAAATAGTAACTCACACACATATTGTAAAACCAGAGAACAACTAGCCCTGAATGGGTGCTGGTTATGTTGTTGGCACCATCTAGAATATGATTTTCTAATATATGATTATTTAGTAGGTACCTGCTGCATGTCCTCAATTAACAAGACCATTAAAGGAATTATGACCCCGTCATATAGGGAGTCAATTGGAGTTGCTTGATGTTGGCGTGTATCATACACCCCTATTCCTGTATGAATACATCCAGTCTGTGACAGGGACGTTGGGAGGCGTACTCACTGCATGCATTTCAGTACAGTGTTTGCATGGAGGGGGGTAGCATAAGGCAGATACTACGACCTCGTTGAAAAAGCTAAAGCAGTGTCTTCTCCTTTTAGGAAGGTCATGTATGTGTTGTACGCACGCTAACATGGATGTAAGCATATTTTTCACTCGCATGCAATTTAAAATAGCCGTTCCATTGAGACAGAAGGTAAGTACGTAAAATGAATGATGTGTGTGTGTGTGTGTGTGTGTGTGTGTGTGTGTGTGTGTGTGTGTGTGTGTGTGTGTGTGTGTGTGTATGTGTATATACACTTATGTTATTTATTCTAGAGGTTCTGTTTGTTTCTATATGAGTGAGAAAGTTTGTGTGTGTGTGTATATGTATGCATGTAATTTAAACTAGCTACTCTGTGTGAATGAGAGATAAAGTGCGTGTGTGTGTGTGTGTGTGTGTGTGTGTGTGTGTGTGTGTGTGTGTGTGTGTGTGTGTGTGTGTGTAATGTAAACTACCCATTTATTGTATAAAAGAGTGGGCGACTGTGTTGGTATGTGTGAGAAGGTATGTGTAGAAACAAATTGGAAGCCGACCACCACAATAAATGGATGAAATATTTAATATAAACAGACAAGCGCTTTCACGTGTGCTAAGACACGCTTCTTCAGATCCTTACAACTAACAGCTTGAAATTCAAATGTATATATAGGCATTCCTAAAGTAATCAATTAATTAGTTAATCTAATTAATCTAATCCTAAACATATGTTTAAAATCATTCAATTGAAAGAAACAGTGCAGTAGTAAGTGCTGCTGCTTATGTCAAAGAACAAAGTTAAACAGTTAGAAATTCTAAAAAGACAAAGTTAAACAGTTAGAAATTTTAAAAATGTGTGAGAAGGTAGATGTGTTTGTGTGTGTGTGTGTGTGTGTGTGTGTGTGTGTGTGTGTGTGTGTGTGTGTGTGTGTGTGTGTGTGTGTGTGTTTAACATAGCTCTCAAATGTCCATATTTAGCCTGATACATTTGGTTTGTTTCTCATAAAATGTGTGGTTTTCTGGCAAATCACGGAGGACTGAAGTCACTAAACAATGCCCTATATATTCATATTCTTCAGAAAATACATTCTAGCACAAATCCTGTTATTCTATCAAATTTCTTAGTTAAAAGGAGCAATATTTGAAATCTATTCCTATCATACCTCTCAAATGTCCAGATTTTCACAGAATGTCCAGATTTGTGCCTCACATTTTTGTTCAGTTTCTCCAAAAACTGTTGGTTTTCTTGCAAATTACTGGCTAACCATTGAGGACTGAAGTGAGAAAATAATGGCAGGGATTTGAGTTTCAAACTCCATATGCTTCAGAAAATTCATGCTAATGCAAAACCTGCAAATATATCAACTGTCTAAGCCTGTAAGGGCAATATTTAAAATGTTTCCCTATTTTTAGGCCTTTGACCCCCCCCCCCCCATTTACTACTGGCTTTGTCCAGATTTCTTGCTTGAAGAGGTTGAGAGGCAAGATCCATATTTTTGGGCACTGTATCTCCATTTTTCTGGCTTTGTCCAGATTTCTTGCAGTAAGAGAGTGAGAGATATACCTACCTCTCAGCTGTCCAGATTTTTGCAGAATGTCCTGATTTTTGCCTCATAGTTTTGGCCTAGTCCTCAATATTTGTGGTTTTCTGGCAAATCACTGAGGACTGAAATAAATAAATGTTATACATTCGGGTTTGACTTCATTTCCTTTAGAAAATGCATGCTAAGACAAATGCTGTTATTCCAGCAACTTTCTAAGTCTGTAAGAGCAATATTTAAAATCTGTCCCTGTTTTAGGCTTTTTCCAGATTTCTTATGCTAAGAGGTTGAGAGTTATGAAGCTATGGTGTGTAATGCTCTAGTTAAGGGTTAGTCAATTAACTTGATCAGGCTTGACTCTGTAACTTGGTTACAGGAGATAGAGCCATAATTCTCCATACCAACTACCAGACTACTGAAGGAACTGTGAGCTCCAGTGGAGACAAGACCTTACTACCAGAATGCCAATGGAAGTGTGAGTTTGAGTTTCAGTGCATTTTTCAGGGCATTATGAGTTTCAGTGCATTTTCAAGGGACTGAGTTTCATATCATTTTCATGGAATTGTGAGTTTCAAGGAAAGATACATTTACTGTGGCTCATGCTAAGTCTGTTTTCAGTGTGCAGCTAACTGTTTTGTTTATCAAATGACAGTCACTGTTTGTGTTGTAGAATATGAAAGCAGTGTTAGTAGTATAATTGCCTTTGGTTCAGATTCTACTTCCACACCATGTAGCCGGAGTGCTGGTATTGCAGTGCTATTTTGATTGCCAATTATTTGGTGCATTTTAAGGGGTATAGGGGTTCTACACTCCTGCGTGTGTCCTTCTTTGTATAAGATGTCTAGTAAGTACGAACTTGTTAGTTTGTCAGTTATTCCTTATTGCAATATTACCAGCTTACCATTGTTTAATGTGACATAGGTAATCCATTCTTCAAAGACAGCAGGCACTGAATTTGTAGATGAAACACTGAAATGTAAAGTTGTTTGCCAGTAGCAACCTCTTCATTAGTTACAGATCTCTTTAATGTGGAATTATCTGGATGAATTTTACTTCTACAGAGATTACGCTTTTTGAGTAATATTGGTGGATTGTAATAACGGAAGTTTGAGTGTCATTTTATGGTTGAAATTTTCTGACATGGGTACTTTTATCATTATCGTTTCATTGCTTTCTAGAAGAATGTTTATAACTACAAATTTAAAATGTTCTAACAAATGGTGATGTATTATATAAGGAATATAATTTATCATGAGGGTGAATCAAAGAACACAAACATGTGTGCATGGGCCTATAAATGTGTCCAAGGAGCCTATGGTTTGAAAACAGCTCAAAGGTAAACAATCCTCCACGATCAGATACATTTTCTTTTAATGTGGGCTTTCATGCTATTTCAATGAATGTGAGTTTCAAGGGCAGAGAAATTTACAGCTCATACTAAGTCTGTTTTCATTGTGAGACTGTATTGTTTAGCAAATTACTCCGTGTTTGTGATACTTTATTTCAATATCTATAATCATTGCAGAAGTAAATAAGAAAACTGGTTCCCTGCATCTTTATTTAAAATATCTATTATAATTCTTTCCATGGCTTTACATACAAGACCAGTCACACTTATGGTCTGTGGTTATCCAGGTCAGTAGAAGGCCAAACCTTGCTCATAGGTTGGTACTAGGCTATCGGGCCTAGGGCCTACACAAGCCTAGCCATAACAATTCCTGGCTATTTCTTCCCACAGTATTTACTTCCCTGGACCCCTATCTAGCAGGGCAACTGATGTGATCCCCAGGCTGAATTTCCTATCTCCCATCCAATCATCAAGGTTCCTTTGAGGGCCAAAGAGGCATTCTGCTTGACATGTATGGGCAGTCTATTCCAGAGTCTGGGGAGTCTCTGGGTCAGGAACCTATCCCTCCAGCATGTCTTGTTCATTGTGATAACAAGGTTTAGATCCCTGGAGCACGTGTCTCTGAGGGACTGGGATTTCTTTAAGTGTAGCATGTCCAACAGCTCTGGGTTTGACATGGCCATGTATGTTAAGCAGAGATTGTCTCTGAGTAGACAATATGCGACAGAGTATAGGTGGAGTTTTTTAAAATTGACAGCATAGGGCATCTGCTTTAGGCCTGTGATTCTTTTAGTGAGGTATTTCTGTGGCTTTTCCAGTTGTTGCATATAGCTTGAGAGATACATACCAAATGGGGCTTTGTTTTCTAGAAGGGGTCTAATGAGGGATGAGTACAGTGGGACAATGACCTCCTTTTTTCTGGATGAAAAACCCTTAGTGATGAGGTGTGCCACATAGAAGGATTGCCTGACTGTTGTGGCAATGTGGTTATCGAAGGTGAGACCACTGTCCACCTGTGTCCTTAAGTCTCTTATCACACTTTTGTTGTTTAGTGCACTGCCACCTATGTGGTAATTCACAGGTACATGTTTTTTCCCAAAGGGGATAACTATACATTTCTTGGCATTAAAAGCTTGAGCCCATGGCTCTGGCACCAAACATCTGTTTCTGTAAGGCCCTTTTGTAGAATATCCACATCATGAGTTGGGGCTTGCTAGTATGCCTTGCAGGACTGCTGTTGTAAAACCCACCCTGGATTTGGAAAAGATAGGCAGGTGGTAATGCTTGGTGAAGGTGTACAGAACTCCAGGTAGCAGCTTCCAGGATGTAGTTGCCATAGTGGAATGTGTTCTGACCCCCTGAGGGGTTGGTTTCCCATGGTGCTTGTAGCAGAAATGGATGCAGTGTGCTATCCATTTTGAAATTGTTTGCTTAGAAAGGGCTTTTCCCTCTGCCTCTGGTGCAAAGCTGACTAGTAACTGGTCAGATTTCCTGAAGTGCTTAGTCCTATCAAGGTAGAATCTGAGCTGTCTGTGCATGTCCAAGGAGTGCAGGATCCTTTCCCCTTTATTTTGAGGATTAGGGAAGAAGGTTGGCAAATGGATAGATTGGTTGAGAGCCACACTGGATACCACGTTCGGCATAAAGAAAGGGTTAGTCCTGAGGGAAACCCTATCAGCATGGAAAAATAATGAAGGGTTCAACAGCCATGAGTGCTTGTAGTTCAGACACTCTTCTAGCTGAAGTGATGGCCAGAGGCAAAGCTGTTTTCCAATAGATGAATTTTAACTCTGCTGATGCTGCAGGCTAAGGATTAACTGCTCTTGTCCTCCATTCACTAAGCATGAAGCCAGTTAGTAGGCTAATGCTGAACAGTGATTTTAGAGTGCTTGATAGATCATGTTTCATGCTTTCCAAGAGGTATCCCAGGATATTATCAGGGCCCACTGAGGTAGTATTCTTTGACTTGGACAGTGCATTGAAGACTTGTTCGCTAGTGATAGCCAGAGGAGTTATGGTCGAGGCTATTTTCTGAGAGGTATTGAGGGGAAGAAGGGGTGAAATTGGGATTAAATTTATCAGCCAGTAGGTTTGCTATATCCTCTGATTCCTTTTAGGTGGTTCCATTTACAATTTGTTCAGCACACTGTTGTGTTACCTTTGAGGTTACTGACAAAGCTGATAAAGGCCTTGTGGCTATCCTTTGTCTTTGAGGATATTTCTGCCTCAAATTTGGCTTTGGTGGCCTTGATAAGATCTCTCAGTTGCTTATTTAGTTTGAGGGATTTTATACCTTTCTTGGTATTGCACTTCCAAGTTTTGGCCATGGGTTTCCTCCTTTTGTTATACAACTTGTTCATAGGTTCATAGGTTCATAGGTTCATACTAGGCTATCTGCCCTAGGGCATTTATAAGCCAAGTGTGTGTGGCTTTCACCACCCCTTAGGATGAGAATACTATACCCATTAGTTTGCTGTGCCTCTGTCCAGCAGTGACACAGAGATGATTCCCGGGATAAACCTACGATCTCCCATCCACTCGTCAAGATTTCTCTTGAACAGAGTCAGTGAGGGGCTCTGCCTCACATGGACTGGGATTCTGTTCCATAGTGTAGGGAGTCTCTGGGTGATGAATCTGTCCCTCCAGCACGTCCTATTTATATCCGTGTTGAGGTTTAAGTCTCTTGCTCTCGTGGCTCTGGTGGATTTGGATTTTTTGAGGTGGAGCATGTCCATTAATTCCGGGTCGGACATGGCCTTGTATGTCAGGCACAGATCACCTCTGAGCAGACGGTATGCGACTGAATAGAGCTGGAGTTTCTTCAGTCGGGCATCATGACATATGTTTGAGCCCCTTTATCCTTTTGGTGAGGAACTTTTGGGGTCTTTCCAACTGCTGCAGGTGTCGGGTAAGGTACATTCCGAATGGGGCGTTGTACTCAATCATTGGTCTGATAAGTGAAGAGTACAGGGTACAATGACCTCTCCTGATCTGGATGTGAATCCCTTCATGATCAGGTGGGCAATGTAGAAGGTCTTCCTAACCACTTTGGCAATGTGAGTGTCAAAAGAGAGGTTACTGTCAACTTGGGTCCCCAGGTCCCTGATAACTTCTTCCGTGTTTAATGGATTACCACCTATGTGGTAATTAGGGGTTACCTTGTTTTTCCCAAAGGGTATGACTATACATTTTTGGCATTTAGCTTAAGGCCATGGCTCTGGCACCAGTTATCCATTTCTATGAGACCTCTCTGGAGGATGTCTGTGTCTGATGGAGTGTCAATTATGGTGCCCAGTTTGCAGTCATCTGCAAATTTTGTCAGCCACAATCCCCTATGTTTGCCTGCACTTCAGAAAAATAAATGCCGAACAAGAGGGGCCCAGGACTGAGACCTGTGGGACACCGCTCGTGACCGGCTTAGAGTCTGACATGGCACCAGCAACTCTAACCCTGTGTGTTCTGTCCTTGAGCCAGTTTGCAACCCATCTTGTGACATATGGGTTTACATCTAAGCTGGTGAGCTTTTCTATGATGCCCGAGTGGGGTATTGTGTCGAACGCTTTTGCTAGGTCAAGGTAGGCTGTGTGAACTGCCTTACCCTCATCAATGGCCTTAGTGACTGTTTGAAAAAGTCGACCAAGTTCAAGAGGCAGGATCTGCCCTTGACAAAGCCAAATTGGGTAGGATCCAGTGTCTGTAGGTCCCCAATGTCTTTATTTATGAGTTCCATTATGATCCTCTCCATAGCTTTGCAGACAAGGCTCGTCAAGCTTATGGGGCGGTAATTTCCAGGGTCCGTAGAAGCACCGCCTTTGTGGAGTGGGACCACAGTTGCCGTACGCCATTCTTTGGGTACGTATCCTGTAGTAAGGCTAAGATTAAACAGCAGCCTTATGTGTGGGTTTAGTTCCTCATTGAGTTCGTGTAGCACAAAGCCGGGGACACCGTCCGGTCCCATTGATTCTGTGTTTTTTGCTTTAGAGAGAGCAGCTCTCACCTGGGCATCTGAGATGTTTGGGAGGCTAGACTCTGGTGGGATAGATATTTCTCCTTTTGGGGGGGAGGGAGGGGAGAAATTTGCACTGAACCTGTCTACCAGTATGTTGGCAATGTCTGTGGGTTCAGTGATTTTTTTATCATTTTGGACTAATTCTGAGCATATCTGGGAGTTTCCACCCAGGTTTCTAACATAGCTAAAGAAGGCCTTATGATTGTCTTTTGTGTCCTTAGTGATTTTTCTCTCAAAGTTGGCCTTGGATGATTTTATGAGTGATCGTAGTTTTTTGCTAGTATTGATCAGAGATGCCTTCCCTTTTAGGGATTTTGCTCTGTCATGTAGTAGCTTTCTCCTCTTGTTGTAGAATTTGTTTATTGCTGGGGTCCACCAGACCAGGTGCCTGCCTTTGGTGGAAAGGGTCTTGATTTTATTAGGGATTGTTTGATCCATACATTCCTGGAGGTGCTCGTAGAAGGCATTTGTAAGGGTTTCAGCAGCGTGGGTTGTGGTTTCCACTGGCTCGGGGGCCTTGAAGGATACCACTCCAGTCTTAAGAAGTGTGAAGTTTGCTTTTGAGAAGTTCTTCACTGTGGTCTTTTTTGTTGGGGGTGGGGGCGGGATGTGGATCTCCAATGAGATTAATTTATGGTCTGATCTCACCAATGAGGGATATACTTCCGGTGTGGAGCATTTTGACCCCATGTTTGTGATGATCAGGTGATTCCACCAGGGTGGCTTGTTGTTTGAGTTGGTTCTCTGCTTATTTCTTCTGGGTACAGCTACCTCAGTGCAGCTGTTTACATGATGGTATAGGGTTTCTGTAAACAATTTGCATAGTGGTAGCAGAGTTTACATGATTTTGGGGGATGGAAATGTTAGCATGGTATAAGTCATTAGTACAAGGTTTGCTTTGGAATAATTCCTAAATGTTTGAGGGTTAAATGGCATCCACTTAAGACAAGTGCTCAGACAGGTACAGTTACATATCAAAAGGGGCATTATACTCAGTGATTGGCTTAATGAGTGCCAAGTAGACAGGAACAATTACATGCTTGGATCTGGATGATGTACCTTCAGATATAGGATATGCAATGAAAAAGGATTTCCTTTCAATCACAATAGTGAATACCTTGGGGCCACTGAAGTCCCACCTTCATGCAAGGGAATGTCTGTTGTAGTCTTTCATTCAACCAGCACAAAACCTGTTTTGAGATTAGTACTGAATAGCCTTTGTAGGGGATTCAACATATCAGGTTTCAGACTAACCACTAGGCAGACTACTATGTTATCCTGTCGCAATTAACATTATGTTCTTGGCCTTGGCTACTAACTTCAGAAATTGTTGAGAAATTTGAGGGGATTATAGATGCAGGTATTTGATGTGAGAATATTGGATGATCATTGGAATGAAGTTCAATCTGAATTAATTGGCCAGTGGATTGGCTATATCCTCTGGTACAAGTATGTGATATCATTTGTTATTAGCTCACTGTAGTGCCAGTCATTATTTGAGATTTCTAGCATAGTTAAAAAAATACTTTGGTTATCTTTCACCCGGGTTTATATTTTTACCTTGTATCAGGCTTTGGTTGATTTAATCACAGTCCCGGGTTTATAGATTTCTCTTGAAGAGGGCCAGTGAGGTGCTCTGCTTGACATGTATGGGAAGTCTATTCCATAGCATGGGCAGTCTCTGGGTTATGAACCTGTCCCTCCAGCATGTTCTGTTGATCGTGGTGATGAGGTTGAGGTCTCTGGAGCATGTGGTGCAGTGGGATTGGGATTTCTTTGGATGTAGCATTTCTAGCAGAGGTGGGTCAGACATGGCATTGTAAGTCAAGCAGGGATCGCCTCTAAGTAGTCTATATGAGACAGCGAATAGTTGGAGTTTTTTTAGTCTGTCCATATAGGACAAATGTTAAAGGCCTAGGATCCTCTTTGTGAGGTACTTTTTTGGCCTCTCCAGTTGTCGCAGGTGTTTAGTGAGGTACATGCCAAATGGGGCATTGCACTATGATTGGCCTAATGAGGGAAGAGTAGAGAGAGACAATGACTTCTTTATTCCTGGATGAAAAACCCTTAGGAATGAGATGTCCACATAGGACTTTCTGACCACAGTGGCAATGTGGTGGTCAAAAGAGAGGTTGCTGTCAACCTGTGTTCCCAGATCTCTTATAATGCCTTCTGTGTTCAATGGACTACCATTGATGTGGTAACTCATGGTAACCAGGTTTTTCTGAAAGGGGATTATGACACATTTTTTGGCATTGAGCTTAATGCCATGGTTCTGACACCAGTCGTTGGTCTCAGTGAGGCCTTTCTGTAGGATGTCAACATCACTCAGGGAGTTAATAGCTCCCACCTTGCAATCGTCCCTTCATGTTGGCCTGGACTTTAGAGAAGTAGATACCAAACAGGAGAGGACCCAGGACGGAATCCTGTGGGACTCCACTCGTGACTGGTCAGCAGTCTGACTTGGAGTCGGCTACTTTCACATTGTGGGTTCTACCTGTGAGCCAGTTTGCAAGCCACCTAGTGATGTAGGGGTTGATGCCTAGCTTAGTGAGTTTTTCTATGATTCCTGAGTGGGGAATGGTATCAAAGGCCTTAGCCAGATCAAGGTAGGCTGCATGATCTACCTTGCGTTCATCCACAGCTCTGGTGACTGACTCAAAGAAGTTGACCAAGTTGAGCAGGCAAGATCTACCCTTCACAAAACCAAACTGTGTGGGACCCAGAGTTTGGAGATTCGCTATATCCTTGTTTATTAGGTCCATGATAATGCATTCCATAGCGTTGCATATCAGACTTGTCAGGCTAATGAGGTGACAGTTCCCTGGGTCTGTAGTCACTCCTCCTTTGTAGAGAGGGATGACTGTAGCAGTGCACCATTCAGTAGGGACTAAGTCTGAGGTGAGATTGTGATTGAACAGGGCACACAGGTGAGGTGCCAGTTCACTCTGTAATTCATGTAGAATACAGCCAGGGATATTGGCAGGTCCCATAGAAGCTGTATTCTTGGCCTTGGACAGTGCTGGTTTAACCTGTGCAGCAGTAATACTGAATGGCTGGCAATCTACTGGTATTGTGACTGGTCCCTTGGGGGGGGGGGGCAAAGTTGGCAATGAATCTGTCGGCCAGAATATTGGCAATATCTGCTGGCTTGGTATAGGAAGTAATATTGTGCAGTAGCTCAGAGCAAATCAGGGTACTGCCATGGAGATTCTTTACATAACTATAGAAGGCCTTGTGGTTGTCTTTACTATATGCTGCAATTCTGTTTTCATAGCTAGCTTTAGAGGATTTGATGAGGGATCTCAACTTTTTGTCGAGGGTGATAAGGGAGTTTTTCCAGTCTTGGGACTTCATCTTTTTCCGCATCAGTTTCCTCCTTCTTTTGTAGTTTTTGTTTATGGCAGGGGACCAAAAGATTGGCTTTCTTTTTTTGGAGGAGAGCCTCTTAGTTCTGTTGTGTATGGTGAGATCCATGCATTTGTGTACATGTCTGTACATTGCATTGGTGTATGATTCAGTGGTCATGCAACTGATCTCCATTTGAATGGGTGCTGTGAAGTTAGTCACATCTGTTTTTAGCAGCCCAAAGTTAGCTTTGGAGAAGTTTTTCATGGTGGTTACCTTTGGGGGTGGGGGTGGGGGGGGTGAGGGGATGTGGATTTCCAAGGTGATTAGTTTGTGGTCAGATCTAATCAGGCAGGAGTTGACTATTGGTGTAGAGCAACAGTCACCCATGTTAGTAATGACCAAGTCAAGGATGTTGCTACTGAAAAATTAGTTTTATGGTTCTAAACTAGGGTGCTGTTACTGTGATTCTTACTGTGATGGCTTCAAAGTCTTTTTAAGACATTCAGTCTTGCTGGCTGGGTTTTGCTGAAATCAAAATATGGTTCTAGTTGCATTCACAGTCTGTTGCTCACAGAAACTTGCAGAATATACACTGATGAGAGAATATACTTTGCAGCACCAAACAGAGCAGTAACAAATAACTTTTTATAACAAATCACACTAAATAATGTTGCAGCTTCAGGTACTGTTCTACTTTACTTCTCATATAGTACAGATGATGTGAGAGATATAACATTTACCTCCGAACAAATGTGTCCCTACACAGATATTTCTAACATAACCAAATTAATACAGATCTTATATACTGTTCTAGACACGCACACTCATATAGATTTTCTCTTGGTATTCTGTTTTGGAGAATTGCTCATCCTGTTGCAGATGCTGACTTGATGATAACAATGTCACGTTTTTGCTCTTTGTATGAGAACATCTGTTCTTGTGCAAATGCTGACTTCAAACTTTTTTACTTAATGTCTTATGATGCAGATTGATTTCCTGTTTATCCAGCCTTTAAGGAACCAGATTAGCTTTTTTCCTGGCAATGTGAAAACATCCTCTTTTTACATTTTTGCTCTTACTGACAATGTAATGCATACATAAGAGGTCAGTTTTTACATTTTAGCTGATTCTGTATGAAAACATGTCCATTAAGCAAGTTCCTTGTTTTTCAAGCCACAGTCATTTAGTATGGATGCTGATCACATATTACTAAACTCTAAAAATAAAAATAATAAACTCGGTGATAAACCAAACTGTGCTTTAATGCTGAAATTCAGTAAAAATCCAGTAAGCGCTTTCGTCTTTTCATACACAAGACTTCTTCAGACCTTATTTATGTTGCATATTTCTAGCATAATTACTTTCAACCTTAAAACCTTGTTGAGCATAATCTTACAGCTACCACTAGTGTGGGATAAGAACGAGTTGGTCCAGGGCATTGGAATTAATGAATTCCAGGAAACGTTGGGCAAGTATATTGGTACATGAGTAGTTTTCCCACTTAATGGAGGGGTAATTGAAGTCGCCCAGTATGAGACTATTAGGTTGGACCCTAATATTCTCCAGGGTGCTTAGAAAAGTGGAGTGTGAGTCTTGGGACATGGTTGGAGACCTATAGCAGGCTACAACCTGAATCACTGTCTTAACCAATGTTAGGTGCACCTGAGGTATCTCAGATGCATTATGTTGGGCTATTAGTCTGAAGATGTGCGCATCCTTTATGAATATAGAAACATCACCACCTTTGGAGCTTCAGTCCAAGTTCTGGGGCTGAAAGGTGTGGAATGAGTTATAGCCTGGTAGTGCAGGGTTGCTTTCTGCTGCCTTGAACCAGGTCTCTGTTACGGCACAAATGTCTGTCTTCTTCATTTTAAGGAATGCTTCGAGTGAATGCATTTTGAGATTTAGACTTCTAGCATTGAGCAGCATGACCCTCAGATTGCATATGTTTGTAGCTGTTATGGTGGTAATTTGGTCTTTGGAGCACCACATAAAAAAGGCACTATAAGGGTGGAAAGAGCCTTGGTCAGTATCTGAAAGCCCAAGTGTGACAGATGGCAAAGCATTGAGGTCTGTCAATCATGTCATCCCAGGCAGACAGATACTGGATCTCCTTATAATAACACCAGAAACTTAGCCAATTATTGAAATCAATCATTTTCTGATTGTACTTTGGAATAATTTTGGGTAATGGTAGGAAGCTGCTCAGGGCTAGGGTCATACCTGTCTGGGCTACATCATCCGAGAGTTCCTCAATGTCTCTTTTCATGTAGTCCAGGGAAGTACATATCAGATCATTCACACCCACATATACAATGACAGAGTCATATTTGTACCTGTTGTTGAGAGGCAGGAGTGAATTTGGTTTACAGTATTATTCACAGTTTTTTTGATTTTTGGACTTTTGGGCTCATCATAAAAGTTCATCCTGTTGGTTTACGAGACCTGAGTGTGTGCATTATGTGGCAGACACTGGCACCTGACAGGCAGCTGACTTACTTTCTCCTTATTCATTCTAGTGAGTGGGACATCAATGTACCTCACTATCGAGTCACCTATGACTAGTGTGTTTGGGCATGCTGTTTTGCCTTAGGGGCTTTGGTTGAGTGGTATGCTGTTTAGGAGAGTTATGAGGAGAGTTATGTGTCTCGTAATTAGTGTTGTGTTGTGGTGGTCGAGTGCATTTCTGCCTTGGATGTCTCTGCTGTTTAGGTAAATGTTTATTGAGAGCCTCCACCAAGGTGGTTGTGCGATTTGTGGTTTTATGTGAAGGCAGTGCTGGTGTGTGTTCTGGAGGGCTATGTGTTCCATGTGGTGTGGTGCAAGTGTTGACCTTCTCCTCTTGACCAGCTATTCGGGTCTTGGCTGGAGAGTGTGTGGCTTCAAATTCGAATATACAAGTGCATCTCTCACAAGTCTGAGTGTTAGAAATAACCAGCCTGCCAAATCTCAATCCCAGGACCCTGTACACTACAATCACAGCAACGTACCACTACACCATTTGAGCTTGTTAAACAGAGTTTTTAGCTTTCTGACTTACATTTATTTTTGCATGTAATTTGTATTTTTTTCTTTTATTATGCTGCCCATAGGGCTTTATTTTTGAATTTGGTGTTATATTTATTTCTGAGGGGGAAGGTGTGTCTGTGCAACTATTTAAATATGCATAGAGCTTGGAGGTAAATTATTCTGTACAGTGGACGTTTGAAACAGGCTTAGTGGAGGGAGAGCATCCCCCAACTAATGCCTTGTACCCAGCAGCCAGCACTACTCAGATACAGTATGTCTGCACAAGACCACTTACACTAGCTTACAAAGGGGTTTTGAATGGTGTGGTAATTTTCTTTGACATTTTCCACAATCAAACCTGAGTCTCTCCATTTGTTCTTTCAGCATGTAACAGCATAGGGCTATACATAAAGTGACTGTTTTCATTTTGTGGGAGGGTTGAGAGGCAGCCTGCATTTGCAGATATGCTTTTTGTTTTTTCAAGCTGTTGCCTTCTCAGCATATTGGGTGGTATCGTCTCAGCTTTGAACATTAAACTTTGGGCAAATCTTATTTCTTCCTTGAATTTCTTTCCTTTTCTTTCCAGTAATTTTGTTCAGACTATCACTGGATCATAAGACTAGAAAAAACTCCAAACAAGCGCCTAGAGCATATAACAGTCCCCCTGGTTCTGGGTCATAGGGTAATTTTCTTGCTTTAACCAATTTCCTTTCAGCAAAGGCTTGAGATTCACAGAATATAAGCAGGGTAGTAAGGATGTAAATTTCAACTGCTTTACTTTTTGTTTGATTGACTACCATGGGTACACATCTTCATTTATTGTCAGTGGCAGTATGACTGAGCCCAGCTAAAATGTATTTGTTGTTGGGAATGTAAGGTTTACCATTCCAAAAGGCTCAGTGTGAGTGTAGGCCATAGGAGTGAACAGCCGTTGCCAGGAGACCCATGCGGGTGGAAGTGAGGTAGTTGTGGCTCATAGCTTGGATATTACCTAGGGAGAGCTCTATATGTTGTACCTACCATAGGGTCAATTTTGACACTAGTATGGTCATCCCTTATGGTTTAGGTGAACATGCATTGAGAGACATTATAAAGAAGAATTGGCATATATTCAAAGGAAACTTTGATATTTTTCACACACTTGGTGAGACACCAAGCTTTATATACAAAGCTGGGAGAAATTTTAAATATTTGACAGAGCACACTTTCATTAACAAGATTATGTTTATCAAAGGAACTACCAAATGTGGTAGTTGCAATCAATGCCCCTGCATCTTAGATAGCGATGTGGCCCTGTTAGCCGGGCATGGTAGGGGTATTCCTCAACATAAGGGTAATTGTAATATGAGAGGTGTTATATATATACTTCAAGTTTGCCAAACATGCTCATATTACTATATTAACAAAACGGAAAGGAATTTTAAGACCAGAATATATGAACACCTTTATGCCATTAATAAGGGGAATGTAAATAATGCATTGTATAGGCACACACTAGCATGTGAGGGAGATACAAGATTTAAGTTTGGCATTTTAGAAGTTTTCCCAAGGAATTTTAAAGGTGGTTGGTGGAGCTTCAGGTTGATCTTAAAGAGTTTTATTGGATTATTAGATTAAATGCCACTGTTGAACCAGGGTAAAACAACCATATTTCCCTGGTTCCTGTTCTAAGAAAAATAGCTTTAATCATCTGAATTTTTATTGTATTTTGTATAATATATGTGTATATTTAAATTACAAAGGTTTTTAGTGTTTTAGTGTCTATGTCTTTAAAATTGTGGGAGAATAATTGATTAATTGATTGTTTCATTGCATATAAAGGGTGTTGACTTGGAGCAATGTAATTTCTTCTATTTCTTGTTCTGAGGAAGTCTCCGAGGTGTATACTGGGGAAGAAAGCACTTAACAATAAAGAGACTGGAGTAACATACTCTTTGTGAGCATTTTGTTTCATGTGTTGGGCTTATGGTGTAACTACTTGCTCATATTGGCACCTTTGAAGTTTTGTTAGTGGCATTTAGTTTTAGTCCATGACTCTGACACAAGTTATTTGCCTTTTTCCGCCATTCCTGTTATGCATAAGTGTCAGTGGAGGATTCTATGACTACTCCAAATTATCTGAAAATGTTGTCAGTCAGAGGCCTTTGACACTGGCTTGACTTCAGAGAAGTAACTGCAGAAAGAGGCAATTCTAGGACAGATCGCTGATGGACTCCTCTTGTGACTGGCCTCTTTGAAGAGGTGGACTTCCATTTCTAACTTCCTGTGTCCTTTCTTTGAGTCAGCTGGCTATCCACAGGATGACATAAGGGTTTATACCTAACCTCTTAAATTTATCAACAATGTCTGAGAGGTGTATTGTATCAGGTCAAGGTAGGCAGTGTAAACTGTTTTGCCTTCATTCACTGCTGTGATGACCTTTTCAAAGAAGTCCACCAAGTTGAGTAAGCATGAACTGCTCTTAAAGAAACAAAACTGGGTTAGGTTCAGCATCTGGAAGTTTACTGTTATTGTTGATAATTTCCATTACAGTTCTTTCCATGGCTTTGCATATGAAACTACTGAGACATATGGGTCTGTAGATGGTCCACCTTTGTGCAGAGGGATAAATGTTGCTGTTCTCCATTCATGAGGCACAAAGCCTGTTTGGAGGCTATGGTTAAATAGCGATTCCAAGGTACCAGATAGGTCACATTTCATGATATATAGAAGGCATCCTGGCATATAGTTTAAGTGCATTCATGTAATGTTGTTGGCCTTAGATAGAGAAAGAGAGAACACTGAGGACCTGCTCCCTAGTGAAAATAGGGAGGTGTTATATTTGATGGTTTTTACTGGGGGGAGGATGTGGGGAAACAGGGGTAAAAATGGAGATGAATTTGTCTGCCAGTAGGTTTGCTATATCTTCTGGCTAAGTATAGCTGGCTCCACTAGCAAAAAACTATGCACACAATTGTGTACTGCCTTTGAGGTTGCGAACATATCTAAAGAATGCCTTGTGGTTGTCCTTGGCCTGGGAGGCCAAATTTACTTCACTTTTGACTTTGATAGACTTGTCCTCCGAGTTGTTTGCTTAGTTTGACGATGGTGTTTTTATCCTGCTGGGTGCTACTCTCCCTAACTTTTGCCATGATGATCTGCATTATGTTATACATCCTATTGATGTTGTGATTCCACCAGAGTGGCTTGTATTTTGAGTTAGTTATGTACTTCTTCCTTATGGAAACAGCTGCCTGAATGCAGCTATTAACACACTTGTATAGGTTTTCTGTGAACAGTTCCACATAGTTAGCAGTGTTCTCAGGGTTTACGGAAGCATGAAACTTTGCAAGGTTAGCACTTAGTAGTAAGTCTGCTTTGTACTGTGTGTGATGGGTTCAACGTGAGTACTACTGACAACATGATTGACATTAGGAGTGCCTTTATGTGAGTGCTTTGTCTCCAGTGACATTGTAGAAATATATCTCTCACATACCTTATCAGTGTGTTTGAGAATTAGCTGGTTGTTAGTAAGCATGAGACAATTTCTACATTGCCTCAGAATACTCCTAATCACCAAGCTGGTAACGCACAAAGTGGGAAAGTTCATACCCAAGGCAACAGACCCTTTTTATTGATTAGATGACTGTGGTGAGGATATAAAGTAATATCAGGAATATCTAGTTTGCATCTCTGGGGTAATGCTTCTCACTGGAAGCTAGTTGCCATGTATGCGCCTAGGTATAGGAGACATTTCATGGGAGCTTTACAGGAAAATTGTCAACTCAAGGTGCCTGCATATATATATATGGCACTGCCAAACACTTGTGGAAAAACCACTACAGTAGACCCTGATGAAGTATCTGGGGAGATATTCAGGAGTTACGTTTGACAGCAGCTAATCAAGCAGAGTTTACTGAAATGAAAGAATGACCTTTGTCAAGAATGATGAATAGTAGGGATTCACCTAACTGGCTACTATTAGTGATGGTCTCAGCACATCTTCAAACTGCTGGGATACAGCGGGCCTTTGATTCTTGTCTCATAAACAAAACAGTAGCACAAATCTCAATATGAGAAGCAGGCCATGAGTTCTTTGGTGATCAGCAGTCTAGTCCCAGTTGATGCAGGGGTCTGTAGGCATGTTGTAGCCTTTTCCTGGTCGATGCCTTGAATCACTCCAATCAGGAAGGTCCCACACAAACACTCACAGACACTCACTGCCCAATCAGAGACAGGAATCAATGCATTCTGCTCCATCTCTCAGAAGAGCAAAATGTAAGCATAGATTCCAAGATGGCACATGCGAAGTAGTTATCAAGCTAAGTGGTAATCAGCTGTCTCTTGGAAAACGTAAGCATAAATTCCAAGATGGCACATGCGAAGTAGTTATCAAGCTAAGTGGTAATCAGCAGTCTCTTGGAAAATGTAAGCATAAGTTCCAAGATGGCACATGCAAAGTAGTTATCAAGCTAAGTGGTAATCAGCAGTCTCTTGGAAAATGTAAGCATAAATTCCAAGATGGCACATGCAAAGTAGTTATCAAGCTAAATGTTAAAGTAATCACCAGTCTCTTGGAAATAATGTCCCTATTTTCCTTCTTTCATCAGGAGAGAAACAGAAGCATTTGTTCTATGACTACTGACAGGCATAATGTGGGATGTCCAATAATTGGGGGTCTTGGACCAGATGTTACAGATTTTAAAGTTAAGATGTTAAAAATGAGATAATATCCTACGTGTTGCAGTGCACACTAAGCAGTTAGATATGAAAGCAGGACTAATTCAAGCTTTAGCAATCTAAGTGAAGAGTCACTAATTTTAAAAGAGCAAGATAGAGATTATAGGGGTGGGCTAATATCCTGTCTCTATGGAATACAGTGAGATGACCAATGCATTTAAATAGCTGAAGGGGATTGACTTAAAAAAAAAAAATGATAATTTTATGGTTACTGACAATAGCCAATGAAACACGAGAGAAACGGGAGAGGAAAGGAAAGTTAACACAAGGGATGAGCAACTACAGAGACAGTTGAGTTTAAAAACACAACAGCAAAAGAATGAGAGGGAGAGGGAAATTTTAATTTCAGTGTGACTCATCTCTGGTCTCTTTTCTAGTTTAAATATGCAATTGAAAGCAAAATATGATCAAAATACAGTGTAATGAAATACATCACAATATACAAAACTAAAGACTGCAATGAAGTAATACTAATTACAAGAAAGCAATATAAGAAAAGCAAACTAACTTTTCTCTCAGAATAGTATAAGGCAGAGATGGAGTGAGCTTTTCCAGTAAAGTATTGAAATGGCTTTGGTGCTAAGAACATTCTTGAATAAAAATCCTTCCCCACCTGGGAATGAGGAACCACATCTATCACTGTTTGGAACAGAACGTGATGAAGAATAGGAGGAAGCAAAAGTGTTTGATCTGGATAATGAAGAAAGACCCCCTTGAAAGGAGGAATTTCCTCTCACTGCCATCTATAACCTTAAGATATGATCTTCAGAACACATTGAAATTATCTGTTGCCAAAGAGGAAAATGGAGATTCAGATTTCTGGAAGAAAAGGATTAGGGTTATGGGGAGTCACAAGGTCTCTTGAACAGTCATTTAGGCATGTTGGACTGCCCCTGGTTTTGGGAGGCTCAAGGCTTCTTTTTTTGGAACCCCCTTGACATTTCTTCTTAAATGTCTGTTTAACTGTATTTGATTGAAACTGTTTATTCTGCTTTTGTCAAAATTGAATGAGGAGTTGGAGAATCTCTTAGGAAATCTGGAAAAGCAGGGCTGAAAAAAACATTAGAAATTCCTTGGATCAGCTTAACCCTTTAATCATTTGAGCACATCTGCAGCACAGGGGCAAAAACTAATCTCTATCCAAAGGGGAATTTAAAATGTCATGTTTAACATCATCTTGGATGTTCCATGAATGCAGCCATGCAAACATCCTTAAAAGCGTACCAGTGGCCATAGCCCTGAAAAGAGTATCAACAGAGTCAGACACACATTACAAACAATGAGTAGTGGCCTATGCAATATTTAAAGCAGATTTTTCATCACAAGAAGAAAATGCAGATAAAACATTCCTTATACTTTCGCAATTAGTAAGAACAAACTTTAGCATATAAGCCTGACAATTCAAAATTCAGAAATTCAAACGTTCCAGAAGTATATGCCTTTTTCCCATGGTGATCAATATGTTTCCCATCCTTATCAGAAAGAGTAGGATGCGAATGAACTTAGGGTTTAACAGCAGTGGGATCAACTAAAGCTACAGCTGTTGGGTCAGGTTTGGAAACAGTGTATAAAAAACAAAAAGACTGAATAACTTTATACATCCTGTCTGCATTTTAGGGGCAGATGGCTGACTATCAGGAAAATTGCAGGCAGGAGTACACATGTCCTCTAAAGCATTCAGAAGAGGAGGAATGTGTGTAGATTCTGAAAATTCCTTCTGTCACAGCTCATTGTATTTTCTGAGGGGCTGAAAAACCTCAGTGTTCTCTTAAAACATCAGTGTTCTCCTATTGAAAATGCTGATTCATTCTAGCAACAGTCATAGAGAACGAGAACCCCCACAGGGAGAAACAAAAACAGAAACTGAGCCCTCCTCTCAGTCTGAATCAAAAATAAAAGGAGAAAATTCTGCATTTGTCCCTTCATCTTCCTGCTCAGATTCGGAATCTTGAATCTCTTCAGAAAAAGAGGTGTCTGTCATTACCAGAAACTACTTTCAAGAAGGATCAATAGCCTGAATTAAACCATGAGCAAGAACCAGTAAACTACTCTTGACTAAGGAAATATGAGGAATAGACACATGCTTAATTTTCTGTTCCTTTTTGACAGGAAAAATGGGGTCAACTGTGTTATTAATGGCGGGAGCGGCATCTCTAGGGACTAACACAACATTTTGACACAAAAGGGAATTGTTCCTTGTTCTCTCACTCTCCCAGGACCGATGAGAGTGGCTCTCTCTTGCCCACTGAGGGAACCCAACAGTTGTAGAGAATGTGGCTAACCACTGGACCATTAGTGGCTGCAGGTGCTACACCAGAGGGATCTGGGGTAAAAGATTAGTGGTCTGAGGTACAATAAATGGTCAGAGCAGAGTCACCCACCTGTGGTTGAGGCAAATTGCTAACCAGCTCTGGTGGCCAAGGTTGTTTGCTTAACCTTTTCTTTTTGTGGCTGGAAGAAGGACCGACCATAGGACTGATACTTTGTTCCATGGTCATGATGAAAATGGTGCCGCTTTCCCAGGAAAGACAAGCAGCAAATATCAGTTAAAATGACAAGTCTTTAAACATTACTTTTTCAGAGAAAAACACAGTAAAAGCTCTTTAAAGCACTTTGCCAGCCTAAAACATGTAAAATAAATACAATTCATCTGCAGAAAAAATGTTTTTTAGTTACTTTACACAATTTTTAAACTGACAAACAAAACAAAAAAAAAAAAAAAAAAAAAGAGTGCTCCCATTGTTAAAACACAAAACTCCTAGCTTTAAAATAACTTTCCTGAAGAGAAAAGTGATGAAACACAAACGAAGTTTAGATGGACATTTTTTTTCCCTGAATGGAACTTATCTGCACAGCAAAGGAAAAGCATCAAGCCGACCGACATTCCTCAAAAGCATTAGAGCGCACACTTCTGCGGTAGTAAAGCTCTGAAGGACTTGGTGCCCAAACTTGTCTTTCAATCAGCTCGAGCTGCCTGACAGTTTGGGTGCATGGAAGGTGCGTAGAAGCTTTGGAATCTGGCTGGCTGTTATATTTACATACATTAACTCTGATGAAGCCATTGGTTTAACGGTGAAAGTGCTTAGATGTGGAAGTTTATTAAAGCGGAATTACTCTTAGCTGGTCTGGCTTTTTGTCACTTACTAGTTTTGCTCTTGTTGGGCTTTGTTTTTGTGTTTTATTTGGCTGTTATACTTGGCAGGATATAACCCATAAGAGTACTGCAGCAGCAATCCATATGATGATCATCTCAAGACACCTGAGCAAAAATTCTTACAAGAAAGGGTAATAAAGCAGAAGATCAAAACAGTGCATATTCAATGACTAATGGCATCAATAATGTTTAAAGATATGCTAGAAGTAGAGTCAAAAGTACAGGGGAGAATCATAACATTATTTGTTATTATGTATTGTTATAGTTGATTACTCCTAGTTGCATACTGTTCTTTGGGTTACAGCTGTTCTGGCTATCTATATATTGCTGGGTGGTGGCATTCTAATGCAAGAGAAGGACAAATTATACTAAGGACATTACACTCATACTTTAAGTATGAATTCAAACAGGTTGTTCAACCCGGCCTGTATCAGGATAGTGTTAAGCAGTGTTTGACATGTATTTAGGTCATGTAAGGCAAGTAGGAATTACTGAATGAGATGGTGCAGGATCCCACATGTATGTTGACTTCTGAGAAAATTATTTTCACTGGGGACTGGAGTTTAACATCTAGGATTTGGAACTACTACATACTAGATTATCTATTCATTTAAAGAATATGAAGCAAATTACAGTCACAATATCATTAGGTTAAATGTAACACTAGAGACAGTATTACAGGAAGAAATGTGGGACTGGGATTATAGGCCTCTCCCTTTACGGTTATCTATGCCTTGCAATTCAAAATATAAATATAACACAGCAAGACCATCACAATAGGAAAAATCTACCTGCAACAACATACTTATGTATGTGTGTATGTATATATACATATATATATATATATATATATATATATATATATAGAGAGAGAGAGAGAGAGAGAGATCTTGAGTGTTTAATGGCACAGGCAGTGCAAAAGGAAATGCAAGAATAGGACCTGAACAAAATGTTTGAAAATCTTAGATTACCACAGGCAGTAGGTAATCCAGACTAGTAGAAACAAAACACAAAACAAATATGTTTATTCCCACATATGGGATATGGGAAATAAAGTTGCCTACACTTTGGCATCTGGAAATAGACTAAAGCTTTAAAATATAAGGACACATGATAACGCACAGTATCTAAAAGCTAGGTAAGACTGGCAATAGTAAAAGAATAAAACTCTAGAAGCACATTAAAAGAAGGCCTGAAAAGGTAAACCAAGCACTGGAACAAGAGTTAGCTTTGAATAGTAAGGAAAGCAACAAAATGTTTGGTCTGAATACCTTAAAAAAACAATCAGGATTATCCAGTCCATATAACTGACAGGACTAGCAGGATTTGTTATTTATGAAATAATGAAGCAGACTGAAATCTTTGTTAAACTTTATTATTTTCAGACAAAATAATGGCAATTAGAACATTAAACATTGTAACAACTTTCTAGGCACTTTCCCAGGTTTCACTGCTACTGAGGTTAATGAACTATTAAGTACTTTAACATTCCAGATCTTCAGGACATGATCAAATTTGTAAACGGATTGTTCAGTAATCTTGTAGCAGATTTTACCCACATTATAGGACTTGAGTTTAAGCCAAGGAATAGTATCAAATACAAGTAAGAGGGCTGATATTACACCAATCTTTAAGGGCAAGGGTACCCCAAAAACTTAAACAGCTTATGATATCATGAAAGTATTTTGAAAAAGATATATATATATATATATATATATATATATATATATATATATATATATATATATATATATATATATATATCTAACAAGTTAAATTAAGGATCTAAGACAAAAATGCAATTTATATTCAAGATTACATGCTTTCAGGAAAGCCGTTTCAACAGTAACCGACAATCTTGGAATTTTGTTGATAGTTTTAAGTGCCAGAGGAGTGGAAATACAATAAATTTAGATTTATTAGACTATAGTAAAGTCTTTGGTTGGTAGTTGTTGTCATTACATGAACACATTAAGGCTAACCACACTGTTCCTGAACAAGTGCAATAAAGTGGTGATTCGTTGGGGCTACATATACTAAGTAAAAAAGCATCAATTCAGAATGTGATATAAATAAGGAATGATGTAAAACAACATATGCTAATGAAGCATGCTCTTGCATATTTGCAGTTCATAGTGAAATGTTCCTGCTTTTCTGTGATGTCTGCAGATTTATTTTATTTATTTATTTATTTTACATTTGTTAACCAGGAAAGTCCGACTGGATACATGTCCATTTTCAGCAGAGGCCCGGGGAGAAAAGCTCCAAAATAAAACATTTAACATGATGTATACAGTAATATTAGCAATTTAACAAAAATCAAAAGAAAAATGCAAAAAGGTTACATATTTAAGAGAATGTTCTAAGTAGGGTAATATTTACAGAGATATTAATCAATTTAACAGATATCAGAAGTCAACTACAAAGAGGTTCCATAATGAAGAAAGTTTCAAAGTAAGGTTTAAATTGATAAGAGAAGTCAAAAAAGTGGGAGATGGAGGAAGCAATAAAGGGGAAAAAGAACATATTAGAGAAATGAGGGTGTAGGAAGAGGAGACAGGAAAAGGAAGGTTGTTTATAAAGAAAGAGAGTAAGAATGAGGTAAGAGAAAGGTAGGTTGGGTAGAAGGCAGCAGAGGCTGAGAAAGGAAGGTAGCAGTTCAGATGATGGAAGCTAGAGATAATAAAGGGGTGGAAGAAAAATAAATTGAAGGAGGGTACGGAGAGATAAGGGGCATTATCTTAGATAGGTAAGATGGAAATGGATTATATCAGTGTCGTTGGGTTTGACTAAGCCTAACTAAGACTGAGACAAGCTTTGGTGGAAACTCAAGTCAGCGTAGTAACTCAGACTGAGTAAATTGGGTTTTAGTCAGGATTTAGACAAGGACAGAGCCAGTTATTGTGCATGTGTGTCTTTAGTGATATTTTGAAGTAAGGCAAGGAGCAATTGGTGGTGAGTTCAGCAGGAAGGGAGTTCCATTTTTTGCCAGCAGTGTTAGAGAATAAGGAATCACTGGCTGAGTTGTTGGCTTTGGTAGGTTGTACTAGCATTGTGCTGGAAGAGCGAATGGATGATAGGTTGAAGTATGGGGTAATGATACTGGCTAGAGTGGTGGTGTGGGTAGGTTGGTGGAGGATTTTATGAGTTACTATGAGCTGGTTATAATAGATTTGGTTGGGTAGCTCTAGCCAACCTAATTTTTGAAGATTATGGCAGTGGTGAGTTCTGTACTCTGAGCCTGAGGCAAATCTTGTTATATTGTTGTAACATTTTGTGAGTTTGTTGAGATTTGATTTGGATAAGTTAGTGAAGATGGGTGAGGCATAGAGGAGGGATGACAGAAGATGTGTACGAGCTATGGCTGTTCTGGCAGTTGGGGTTAGAAATTTCTTAATCCTATACATGGAGCCTATTTTTTTGTTTACTGTTTGTATAGTTTTGTCTATATGGGCATTGTAGTTTAGATTATTATCAATGATTATACCTAGCAGAGATTTAAAAAGTTGGTGGTGCAATCTTCTGGGTGGGGAGAATAGTAGAAGTTTGGTTTTATTTGGGTTCAATAAGAGCTGACGATTATTAAGCCAGTTCTCTACTCTGTTGAAGGTTGTTTGGGATAGGGATTATAATTCTATGGGAGCTACAGCAGAGCAGATTAGTGTGGAGTCGTCTGTGTACTGTATAGTAGTAACATGAGTGATAGCTTTGGGCAGGTCATTTATGAAAATAGAGAAAAGGGGGGGGTCCCAGAATAGAACCTTGGGGTACACCTAGAGTGACTGGTAAAAGAGGGGATAGATGCTCTTTCCACTGGACTGCTTGCTGCCTGCCGTGTAAGTAAGAGTGGAACCACTTGATTGCTAGGTTGTCTATGGACAGGGATTTGAGAGAGTCTAAGAGTAGGTTGTGATTAACCATGTCAAATGCTTTTGACAAATCAAGGAAGAGGGCAGAGGAAACCAGGTTTTGATAGTGGTTTAGATTTATTTTGTGGGAGAATGTGAGAAGGACAGTGGTAGTACTGTGGGCTGGTCTGAAACCATGCTGGGATCGTGCTAGGAGATTATTGTGTGTCAGGTGGTTAAGAAGTTGTTTTTGTACGCATTTCTCCATTATTTTGGCTAGGGGAGATAGTATGGCGATAAGTCTGAAGTTGGAGAGTTCAGTGGAGTTTCCCCCTTTATGAAGTGGAATAATATGAGCTATTTTCCAAATGGGTGGAATGTACGATTCCTGGATAAAATGATTGATTAAGATGGAGATTGGATAAGCTATTAAGTTGGCAGCTTTTTGTAGAAACTCTGCGAGATGTTGGTCTGCTGTCAGGGTGGTAGGTTTTAATTTTTTTAGTAAAGATTTGATATAGTCTGTAGGGATGTAGTCGAATTTTAAGGGGGGGTTCTCCTGAATAGCTGTGCTAGTAGTCAAGGAGGAGGGAGGTAGATTATTAGCTAGGGATTTTACAGTTTCAGTGAAGAAAGTGTTAAAGGTCTTAGCTACAGAATCAGGGGGTAGGTGTAAAGTTGTTGATGGGGTGGGGGTAGCAGTTTTCCTGGGTGTAGTAGTTTATTCACGCCTGACCAAAATTTTTGAGGGTGATTTTGGTGTTTTTGCTGCAAGTTGACATAGTAGCTTTGCTTGTCTTGCAGGATGGATCTTTTAGCTTCGTTTCTTAATTGTTTAAATAGCTGGTAGGCTTGAGGGGATTTAGTGGATCTCCAAGAGGTCCATAACATTTCTGGCTATTACTTTTTGTCTGGTAGTGTTAGTAAGCCATGGAGCTATTTTGTTTTTGGCTCTGATTCTACGTGTGGGAGCATAGTTGTCTAGAATCGCTAGAAATCTGGTGTTAAAGTAAGAAACTGCTTCGTCAAGAGGGAGTAGTTTAAGATTGTCCCATTTAAAAGAGCTTAAATCAGATAGGAAACTATTTAGGTTAAAGTTTTTTTTTTGGATCGGAGAGTTTTAAAGGTGGTTTGGTGGGGCAGGTCTTCTCTATTTCTCATTATGTAGGTTAGCAGGTGATCGCTCGTGGCCTCGGTCTGGGTGCCTGATTTGTATAAATGTGGTTTGTTATTTATTAAGATCCAGTCTAAGATGCTTTCTTTATTGCTGTGTTTGTTTATTCTAGTGGGGGTAGAAATTGTTTGGGTGAAACCATGTAAATTAATGTGGGTAGTGGGGAAGTTAGCTGAACAGGATGTCCAGTTGATGTTAAAGTCCCCAAGAATGATTGTTTCTTGGGGGTGGGTGGAGGATAACCAATGGAGGGTACTTTCTAGGGTGTTAATGTTATTGCCTGGGGGAATATAGCTACACACTATGTTAATAGATTTGTTGTTATTGAGTTGGATTTTAGAGAGGATAGTTTCTGTACTGGTGGCAGTCAGGTTTAACGGGATGTTAATTGTGGATAGCTCAAGGGTGGATTTGTAAAGTATGGCAACTCCACCTCCTTTTTTACCTGTACAATCTATTCTAGTAATATTGTAACCAGGGGGAAGTATTTCATTGTCAGGGATTGTGGGTTTGAGCCAAGTTTCAGTGAGGCAAAAGATATCGGGGGAGTGGATGTCTATGAGAGCATGTAGCTCTTGTAGTTTGTTTTTTATACTTCTGATATTTAGGTGGCAGACTAGAAATGCTTTGGGGGTATTGTGAGAATTTCTTATGTTGGTGGGAGTTTTTATTTTAGTGTGAGTGGTAGCTGGAGAGTTAGGGCCTGGGTTGAGATGGATATCTCCGTCAGCTATGAGGTTAGGTAGTAAACTCTTTATGAGTTTGGAGAATTTTAGTAGGAGTTGGTAATAGTTTTTATTCTTTGGGTTTATGTAATTAGTTTGTGTGGAAAGTATAGGTTTTGGAGTGGCCCAGTGTGTGAAGAGGTGGGGTAGTATTACAGGAGGGGAGTGAATTTGAGTATATGTGGAAGTGGCTGATGTTGGAAGTAGACAGTTAGGCAGGTAATGGAATTCATAGGTGGTGGCTATATAAAGTATCAAAAGCGGTGGTGTTATGTAGTACAGTGGCTTAAGTATTAGAATTGAAGTGGTGGTAGGTGTAGACATAGTGGGTAGTTTGCAAGATAAATTAAGAGAAAAAATGTGTGGTGGTGAAGTAGAGTGATTTTGTAGGAAAGTGTGGGAAGGGGGGTGTGTGAATTAAGGCTGAGTAATGATAGGGTGAAAGTGGTTAGTGGGATTGCCCAATTAATGGGGGTGTGTGGTTAGTTAAGTGTAAATGTAGGAGCAGTGAGGGCGGGTGAGAATTGGGAGCAGGGTAGGGGACCGGAGTGAGCCCACAGGGCGAACGGAGCAGGTAGAGCCATTGAAGGACCAATTGCAGGGAAAACAATCAGTGAACTGCTGATTGGGTAAGTAAAGGTGATAGTGAAATGTGTGGTAGCAATGGAGGGAGGAAGGAGTGTAAGTGGATCTGACAGAAAGTTAGAGAGGGGTGTTTGGTAAAACTATGTATGCTGGAGGCAAAATAGGCAAGGGGAAAGATCCTGGAGGGGGGTGCCACCTAGTGGGCAAGGGGTGAAACTACAACCAAGGCTGAACCAGAGTGCAGCTCTAAAGAGAAAGGTAGTTTTACACAGATAAAGTTAAGGAGGCTGTTAGAGTGGATTTACTAATTAAGGGAGGGGGAAAGGGTTTAGCTGCTGGCTGTCCTGGCTATGGAGTTAGCAGTAGGCACCTGAAGTGTATGTAACAAATTGGAAGGTAGGTAACAGTCAGAATGAGACATACTTTCTTGAGTTCTTTGGGGGAGAGATGACCAAAGAGGTTTGTCGCTTTTCCTTAGCTTTAGGGAGGAGGCAGCAGTCTTGGACAGGATAAATACCCTACATCTGGTACTGTTCAGGCAGTTGTTGAGTTTCTTGAGTTCTTTGGGGGAGAGATGACCAAAGAGGTTTGTCGCTTTTCCTTAGCTTTAGGGAGGAGGCAGCAGTCTTGGACAGGATAAATACCCTACATCTGGTACTGTTCAGGCAGTTGTTGAGTTTCTTGAGTTCTTTGGGGGAGAGATGACCAAAGGGGTTTGTCTCTTTTCCTTAGCTTTAGGGAGGAGGCAGGAATTTTGGACAGCATAAATACCCTACACCTGGTACTGTTCAGGCGGTTGTTGAGTTTCTTGAGTTCTTTGGGGGAGAGATGACCAAAGAGGTTTGTCTCTTTTCCTTAGTTTTAGGGAGGAGGCAGCAGTCTTGGACAGGATAAATACCGTAGACCTGGTACTGTTCAGGCGGTTGTTGAGCTTGGATCACTTTCGTGTGCTTCCCATGCTTTCCGCTGCTTGTGTTCAATCTTCACTTGTCTAATTTCTATACTCCAGATTTCTCCTGTAGTGTATAAGCTGTGTCTTCAGTTGGAATCCATTGGTGGCCGATGCGTTATACAAAGGGTAGTCTCACCAAGCCTAACTACTTTGCAATTTATGAAACTGTTGTCATTTGCTGCTAGCCTTCCTATTTCCCATTTGAGTTTCTTGTCTTGGCTGAGCCAAACCTGCTTGTGCCCAGCAGTGTTCACTAGCAAAGACAGTAGAAAAATATGCTCAGAATTACTCATTATAATTTCTATACAGGAGATACCTGATAGGTTTGGAGTGGACAGGGATATTATAAGGGCAACAGTGAGAATGTATGACCCCTCCCCCCATGGAGGTACTGGAGGAATGTGTGGAATTCTAGTTTCTTTGGATAGTAATGTATGTGCAGTACTCACAATACTTGCCATAGAGACCTTCCAGACATAGACTGGGGACATGTTGGGGATATCACAGTCATCTACCTTGAGGATACTGCAGCAGTTCCTGGATGTACTCATGGCATGTGTGGATCAGTACATCTATTTCCAGCTGTCACTTCAGGACCAAGCCAGGACTATGAGTGTCTTTTATGGAGTGGCATATTTACCTATGGTACTCAGTGCAACAGATTGCCTCCATGATGCAAATAGGGCCTCATCTAGTCCACAGTTAGAGTGGTACTGCAATAGGAAAAACTATCATTCCATCCATTGCCAGGTAGTGTGTGATACATGAGGGTGCATCACCAATGTCTCTGCCCAGCATCCTGACAGTGCACATGACTCACATATACGGCACACTGGCTCAATTTATTGCCCCTTTCTGAATGTTAGGATGCTAGTGGTCATCTTGTTGGTAAGTGAAAAAGCATTTTTGATGTTGTATTTAAGTAGTTATTTATGTTAAATATATTGCTGAATAATAATCATTTTTATTGCTTTGTCCCAGCCCCATATTGTTCTTGAGATGGTATTTGGCCTCCTGAAGAGTAGTTTTAGTTGCCTAGATGAGTCTGGTGGTGTCCTTCAGTAAGTTCCAAATACTGCATGCAAAATGTTTACTGTATGTTGCATTCTACATCATGGTCATGCAGTGGGCTAGTGGTGAAGTGACCCACGCTGCCACTGCAGATCCCATTTCTAGTCTGACTATGACTAATGAAGGCCAGCTTGCTGCAGTACTTAGGGTTCCTCTGTTGCAGGCATGTGCATGGAATAGAGCTGAGCAAATAAAAAAGCAGCATGTAATCCAAAACTGTGGACCATGACATTCAAGTTAGTGTTTCCTTTCTTGTAAGAAACACATATAGAGTAAATGATGCATGCAGTGATATCTGTGAGCTATGCTGTGTGGCACATGGCCAGCTGTCATGGTTTAGACATTCCTCGTCTTTAAATAATTTTTTTTTTTTTAGTTCAGAACAGGTACTCATATTATTGTTAGTAAAAGTCATGCCTGAATGCTCACTGACTCCTATTCAATGATGTTGAAAGGCATCATATAAGTAATCATAACATTTTTAAATGTTTTCCACAATAAATGCTAGTGGGGTGGGTTACCTAAGTATGCATGTAACAAATGTCTTCATGAGGCTCAGAAAAACTGCTGATTCAGTATTATTGTGAGTTCATTCCTTGCATTTAAATGAAAATATATCATATTGTTTTTTGGGGGTTTTTTTTGTAATTTTTCAGTTTAAAGTATGTTGTCAGTTGTGGTACTGTGCATCAGTCACACACAATAATTTGTGGCCTTAATGGTAAAAATTATCATCACTTGTGCAGTGGTGAGGGTGAAAAGAGACATAGAGGAGCTCTCTGAGCATGTAGCCCAGGCCGGTATGACCCTGACCTTGAGTAGCATCTTACCCTCACCAAGAATGATGCCACAATATGAAGACAAGATGATCAATTTCAACAATTGGCTTAAGTGTTCGTGTCATTCAAAGGGGATCCAATGCCTGTCAGCCTGGGATGACATGCTCGACAAGCCACGATGCTTTGCTAGGGACGGCTTGCACCTGTCACCCCTGGGCTTTCGGATATTGGCAAAGGCTCTTGCTACCCCCATAGTGCCTTTTTTAGGCAAGGCTCAAAAGACAAACCCACCTCCATAGGTATCACAAGGGATAAGAAACTAAGAGTAATGCTACTCAACGCCAGAAGTCTAAACCTCAAGATGCACGCACTCGAAACTCTCCTTAGCATGGAGAACATCGATATCTGTGCAGTAACAGAAACCTGGTTCAAGGCTCCCGAGAGCACCACAGCACTAACAGGTTATACCTCATACCATGCTTTTCGGCCCCAAAACTTGGACCGAACCACAAAACTAGGAGGGGGAGTATCAATATTCGTCAAAGATACCCACACCTCCAGGTTGGTGGCACAGCACAAAGCATCAGAGACTATCCATGGGCAACTAACTGTGGGTAAAACTGCCTTCCAGTTTATAGCCTGCTACAGACCACCCTCCCAAACACAGGAACCCCACTCGGCCTTCCTGAGAATACTGGAAAATATGAAGGTCTCTCCAAACACCATTATATTGGGCGACTTCAACTACCCAAACATAGACTGGGAGCATTACTCTAGCTCCAACACCCTAGCCCAAAGGTTCCTAGAATTTATAAACTCAGATGCTATGGAACAACTTGTTACCACTCCCACAAGAGGGGAAAACATACTGGACCTGATCATCACCAACATGGGGACACTATGCTCCAGACCAGAAGTGTATCCCTCACTGGTAAGATCAGACCATAAACTAATCTCACTGGATATTCACATCCCGTCCCCACCCCCTGCCCAGAAAACCACAGTGAAAAACTTCTCTAAAGCAAATTTCACATGCCTCAAAACCGAGGCGAAATCTTTCAAAGCCCCCGGGCCTGTGGAAAATACGGCCCAGACCGCAGAATCCTTTATAAATGCATTCTATGAACACCTTCATGAATGCATGGATCATGCAATCCCAAATAAAACCAAGACCCAATCCTCCAAAGGCAGACGTCCTGTCTGGTGGCCCCCAGCCATAAACAAACTATACAATAGAAGGAGGAAGCTACTACATGATAGAGCAAAATCCCAAAAAGGGAAGGCATCTCTGATCAGTATTAGCAAAAAACTACGGGCACTCATAAAATCGTCTAAGGCCAGCTTCGAGAGAAAAATTGTGCAGGACACTAAGGATAATCACAAGGCTTTCTTTAGTTATGTTCGGAACCTGGGTGGGAATTCCCAGATATGCTCAGAATTAGTCCAAAATGACAAAAAATACTCCGAGCCCACAGACATTGCCAACATCCTAGCTGACAGGTTCAGTGCAAACTTCTCCCCCCCTCCCCACAAAAAGGGCAAATATCTATCCCAACAGAGTGCGGCCCCCCTGACATCTCAGATGCTCAGTTAAGAGCCGCCCTCTCCAAAGCAAAAAACACAGCATCAATGGGACCAGATGGTGTCCCGGGCTGCGTCCTACATGAACTCCAAGAAGAGCTAAACCCAAACATAAAACTACTGTTCAATCTTAGCCTTACTACAGGATATGTACCCCAAGAGTGGCGTACAGCAACAGTGGTCCCTCTCCACAAAGGTGGTGCCTCAACGGATCCTGGAAACTATCGCCCCATAAGCCTGACTAGCTTGGTCTGCAAAGCTATAGAAAGGATCATCATGGACCTCATAAATAAAGATATTGGGGACCTACAGACACTGGATCCTACCCAGTATGGCTTTGTTAAGGGCAGATCCTGCCTCTTAAACCTGGTCGATTTCTTTGAAACAGTCACCAAGGCCATTGACGAGGGGGAGGTGGTCCACACAGCCTACCTGGACCTCGAAAAACCTTTGATACAATACCCCACTCGGGCATTATAGATAAGCTCACCAGCTTAAATATAAACCCCTATGTCACTAGATGGGTTGCAAACTGGCTCAAGGACAGAACGCACATGGTTAGAATTGCTGGAGCCATGTCAGACTCCAAACCAGTTACAAGTGGCATCCCACAAGGCTCAGTCCTGGGATCTCTCTTGTTCGGTATATATTTCTCGGCGATATAGGCCAACACGGAAGGACTGTGGCTGACCAAGTTCGCAGATGACTGCAAACTGGGCACCATAATCAACTCTCCAGCCGACACAAGCATCCTCCAAAAGGGCCTCATAGAAACAGACAACTGGTGCCAAAGCCATGGCCTCAAGCTAAACGCCAAAAAGTGTATAGTCATCCCCTTTGGCAAAAACAAAGTGCCCACAAATTACCACATAGGTGGTAATCCATTAAGTACAGAAGAAGTCATTAGGGACCTGGGGACTCAAGTTGATAGCAATCTCTCATTTGACAACCACATGGCCAAAGTGGTTAGAAAAACATTTTATATAGCCCACCTAATCATGAAGGGATTCGCATCTAGATCAGGGGAGGTCATCGTGCCTCTTTACTCATCCCTCATCAGGCCCATAATTGAGTACAATGCCCCTTTTGGGATGTACCTTACCAGACACCTGCAGCAACTGGAAAGACCCCAAAAGTACCTCACCAAGAGGATCAAAGGGCTCAAACAGATGCCATATGCTGCCCGGTTAAAGAAACTCCAGCTCTACTCAGTGGCATACCGCCTGCTCAGAGGTGATCTGTGCCTGACGTATAAAGCCATGTCCAACCCGGAATTAATGGACATGCTGCACCTCAGAAAATCCAAATCCCATCGAGCTACGTGCTCGAGAGACTTGAGCTTCAGCACTGAAATAAATAGGACATGCTGGAGGGACAGATTCATAACCCAGAGGCTCCCTTCACTCTGGAATAAAATCCCAGTCCAGGTTAGGCAGAGTCCCACATTGACTCTCTTCAAAAGGAATCTTGATGAGTGGATGGGAGATCGTAGGTTTACCCCGGCTATCACTTCTGTGTCACTGTTAGACAGAGGCACAGTATACTAACCTCAAAAAAAGGCATAGCAAAATTAATTTAAAATGGGTGGCGAAAGCCAAACACACTCTGGCTAGGCTTATAAATGCCCTAGGGCAGATAGCCTAGTATGAACCTATGAACCTATGAACCTAAATGGCAGCAGTATTTGTTTGCATAGCAGAATACTCATTTAATTTATTTTCTTATTTGTGTTTCTCTGAAAATCCTAAGTTGTAGGTAACTGCCAACTGTAGCAAATTCAGTGCATACAGCATTAGTTGTGTTAATCACTGCAATCTTATGTATGACACACTCATCTTTAATTCCACAATTCAATGAGATTTTAAGCATTACCATTACAGTAATGAAATGTATACAATTACAAAGTCTCTTAAGTCGACCCCCCTCCCTTTTTTAAATAACTTACTCCACTTCAAATTAAACATCCACCTGTTTTGTGAATGTCAAGTGTAACTAACAGAAATGTCACACATGATTCACAGTAGGGCAAGGTCAAATGTGTTATACCCATCTGCTAAACATAGGCTAAGTGATGATGCAAGTGATTTTGAAGAAGTGCTGTCATGACAGCTGGATGGTAAGTTGGTCTAATTTCATGACCTACTTGATGCAGGTGATCCAGCAGACCATGATCTGGCAGTGCTGCTGGACCGTGACTGGGACCTCGAATGAGAGGTTCTCAAGATGTAGATGTACACCAACGTGACCTGTGTGAAATCTGCTGTGCTTGTTCTCCCCAACTAATTACAATAATTTCTTGAGAATCACTTGTAGTTTTCACATGTTCTGCACTCATGTGACCTGAGAGTACCCTGTCCACTTCCCCTTGCAAGACTAACTCTCACTTGAGTCTGGTTCCTAAGTTCATAGTTAAGTACTAGGTTATCTGACCTTGTTGTCCATTTTTAAACCTAGCCATTTTTCCGTTCAAAGGTAAAAATCAAACCCTTTACCTTGTGACTGTGAAGTAAACACCTTAACAATTATACCAACTGTGATAATATGAGGTAGTGCCAACTGTGCCAGAAGGCATAGGGCAGTGCATGTGTAACATATGCCGGCATAGCTAGCTGGAATTTTGTAACATATTATATGTTGTTTGAATATCAAACTGATCTGTTCAGATGCTTGTGTTAAAAATGCATTTGTAAAGTATATTGCATTAAAATGCATCAACAGTGGGTCCTGCTGGACTGGATAAGCTTATCCCAGCTAACCTTAAGAAAAAATAGCTTAAAATTAAAATACTTGATTTAGACCATAAAGATTTTCTCTCCCAGTTCTGCATGCTGCCAAATAATAGCTTGGTAGCTTCTGCAGGAAGGGTGGAAGTGTTGGAATTGTTTTACAGTTTCCAGATGCTGCAATAAACCTTGGCTAAGGTACTATGTGTGTAGTGTGACACACCAGTTCCAGATCCTGGCTCATTTTCTAGTCAGGAGGTAATGTGGGAAACATAGAGTCAGGTGACCAAATGTGATATAATTCTGTAACCAGCAGTGAAATTGTATTTAAATACTAGTAGTGAGAGATGTGAGGTGTGCACTCTGTTTTTGGGACCTGGTAAGACCCTTATCTACGGTCATCTTGCCTTGCTTTAGTAAGCAAGTAGGGAACAGTAATTCTTCAGTCAGTTAGAAAAATATAGTGAGATTAGCTAAATGTTGTTTTTTTCTTATCTGTCTTAGTCTTTTCAACTATGTTGAGTTTTATATTTCCTGTGATTGAAACTCTGGCGTTTATTGTAAATAGGTAGTCAGTATTTTCATGTTTTTGTATTATTTATCATTAAATATATCCAAACCTTTCATTGTGGCTGGTATTTTAGAAACTGTTTAACTTTTGAGAGTACTTGCATTTGTTTAGTAGCACTATGACTCCACATTTCTGAAAGTCTGGCTGTTTGGTTAAACACTACCATTTGTACAAGTATTAATTTTAATATGTGTAATTGGGTACCCTCATAACAGCCTTAAAGTAGCAGTGACAGTAAACCTACCTTATAGTCTGAATGGAGGTGGCAGAGTGGGTAAGCTGTGCCAGCCTTTCTCAGTGGATGTGACTGTGTGAAAATCAAATCTTAAAGAGAGTGTGTGTGACAGCTACTTTGAACAGGGGCACTGACAGCACTAATTTCATGGAGAGAATGGTGAAGGACTTGGCTTGGAACACCCAGCTAAGCACTCAGCTGTATAGTGGTCAGTGAGGAGTCTTATTTGGGGCCTGGAGAAAAAAACCCAGTCCCAGGACTGGAATATGCATTCTCTGTGTGCTCTTAAGGAAAACTGTACTTGGTGCAGAGAGCTGCAACTGAAAGTACTGTGTGTCTATATTTTTCCCACAGTGAAAATTCCCCACCAGTGTCAGTGGTGAGGAATGAGGCACCTTGTTTGGCCCAGAGGAGAGAAGTCACACCAATCCTCAACCCCTGGTAAGTTCTAGAGTACAAATAGAGTCATCCATGGATTCTTGCTGTCTCATTATACTACACATCAGTATGATAATGACCTTCTCACCACTCTGTGTCATTTTCAAGCAGTGCTAGAAATCCTCATGTAGACCCTGGAGGAAACTGTCCATTTCAAGTTGACTCACTGTGGAAGTGCTCTGGGCCCTACCAATGTCATGGCATATTTGCGGTTCAGCAGCCACTGCTTTGCATGTTTCCTGAGGCAGCTGTAATAAATTCCTGCACCTTGCCATCATTTGTAAAGGTGTCACTATGAACATCATTATCTCTTAATGTCTATCATCATCTTCAAAGAGTTTGTCTGAGTTTTGACATACTCGAGTAGAGTTGCATGGGTTTTCCTCCTATAGAAGTGTGAGTGTAATGTCAGCATGGATGTGACTTTGTGAAGCACTGTCACTTCCAGCATAGTTACTCACATGTTGGAGTGTGAGATCCTGCCATAAAATGTGATGGCTATGTACCACTTTCCTTAGGCTGCCTCAAAAATATAACTATCTCATCATCATCATCATCATCATCATCATCGTAATCATCATCATCATTATCATCTTCAGCAACCATTCTACTTCTGATATCCTGAAAATGTATTGGTATACTGGAACTATTTGTTTCTGCTGCTGACCCTGTAAAAATATTTGAAAAAATTAACAGTAAAGAAAAAGCATTCACTAGAGAATGCTTATTAAGGAGGCATGGAAGGCACTTACCATGCATGCTTTCTTCATTGTCATTCTATGTGGTATAGAAGGTTCACCTATTGATTGCCATGTGTTTAATGTCAGCATTCATTTCTCTATATAAATATATATGTTCCTATTTTTAAGCCAACCTTCCTGAGCAGACGAGTGCTGCTGCTGAATAAGCTGGTAATAGCCGGGGTCTACACAGCCTCAGATTATGGCAGTGCCATAATTTATTGTGTCACAGTCATCCCCATGGATGGAGAGGAGGTATACCACATCTGGTTTTAATAGGACAAGTGATGGGGGCCATGCAGTATTGGCATGTGCAGTTACACTCTGGCTCAGCTTGCTTTTAACACATCCTATTACATCATTTGCCCTCTTCCTGCATTGTGTTAATATGCAGATGTTTTCATTGACTACATTTGTGTTGAGGACAACATAACTCGCAACTTCTGTGCTCTCAGCTTGTTTGGGCTCACATTTACCAAGCGGATTTTTACCATATGTTCTAACGGCTGCCATGAGGAGGTGGTTTTCCTCATGGCTGAAGTTGTCCTTTCACTGCCTTTATCCCTTGTTCTGCATAATTTCTACACATGAAACAATATTTCACAGTACTACACACACAAATAAAACTTTTAATGTAATCATCAGTTTAAATAATACAATGATACCATGCCTGTCATCATCATAAAAACAGGTAGATGACTTAAATCCCATTATTACATACACATACAAAATTCAGCTAAGTAAAGTTGTGCTACAGTAATGCCTGCTGTATCCTAAACACATTTATAACAGTAAAGCAATCGGTTTAACAGACTCATCATTACCCTGGCCCAACCAATGTCTTGCACTTGTAATACTGCCCTTTTTATTTTTCAGTGACACTCAGAAATCTCCAATTATTGAATCAGCAAAACATCCTTACCACTTCAATACATCACGCTTAAATCATTGCCTTTCTACCATGTGTGCACAAGCACTAAATAACAGCAAAATAAATGATTTTCTCAGTGATCAATAATCATTTTCATTGTTTCTGTAATGATTTTCCATCTGCAAATAATAGCTTTGCATTACTCATTAAAACCACTGTAATATACTCATCATAGCAGTAAAACAAACATTTCTTGAAGTGAACTTATTAGTTTTATTTCATTCTATTAATTTACAATAATTATATTATTTTATCTTCCTTTAAAAACTCCATGGTTTCCTAAGTCATTTGCTGCCTAACTCAAATAATTTTAGTTTAATTAGGCACTTTTAAACCAGTTCACATAAATGTGGGTCCATTTACATGTCTGTTTGCAAGTTAGGTCCTCTTCTGCTTATCTTTATGAATCTCAATAGTATGCTAATGTCTAAGGCCACTTATCTGCATAACTAGGTCTCTGCTAATCATGAAATCAGCTTTGAGTTCGTACGAATGTGCTGAGGCTGCAGCAGAGTCTGCAGCAGTCCTCAGTAGTTACAGCATGCCTTGGGTGTATACACATAGCCTATGACACACTCGAATCCGAATATATTTAGAAAAAAAGAGTTATAATAATGACAATTTGAGCAATAATTTCTGGTCATCTAACAACATGTGTCACAGCCTCTCACCACAAGCCACTCAACTTTTAATAAAAGTTGGTTGTTACACATACAGCGATAATTCTGCACCACCCCCTCCCAAAATAAATAAGTAAAATAATACTGCTGCTCTCCTGCATGAATAAATGATATTCAGGTGTAATACTTCAATAAATTTTTCTAAGGCAATGCTCAGCAATTGTAAGCAATATAAGGAAAAATGATTGCTTGTTGTTTTTTATCCACCATATAAGTGAAATGTGAATGGATTCTTTAAAAAAAACATGTATGTGACAAAGCATTTTTGGTTAAACCAAGCTTGCCAGTAAATAACAGTACCTGATCCAATACCCTTGCCGGTTAACTCAGTTTGGATAAGGTGATGCCACATCCTAGAAAGAGTAGTTCTAAACTGGTAAACCATACTCCTGGCCATACTTTCTTCATTCTGGTTCTTGCATTTCAAAAGACTAAAATTATGGTATGCTTTCTTAGTGAGTCATACCTGAGTAAGATACAGGCATGCACAAGGAGGAGTGAGTAGAAGAAGACTGATATCTAGCAGGAGCTAGATGAGCACTTGTCATCCCTGATCGGGATCACCTACTCCAGCCAACAGTGTTGCAATAGATACCAAGACCTACAGAAGCATAGGCCTGACCAGCTGGCTGAGTGTGTTGATAGGATAGTGGCAAGAAAGTCAGTGTTCTACAGCAACAATTATTATTATTATTACTATTATTATTTATTTTTTGGTCATATTAAAATAGGTTTAAAAAATAAGCTATTAGAATATTTTATAACTGAAGGCATTTGGTAGAAAAAATATGTGTAACTGCAAATAGGCATCTATAATAATGCAAGAGAAAGCATAACATTTGTTCACAGAACTGCATCTGTATACAAATATATCAAATGCTTATGTGAAAACATAATTGTCTAGATACATGCAAATGTAATATATGCATTAGTAAAATAATAATCTGCATATATATATATATATATATATATATATTTATATATATATATATATATATATATATATATATATATATATATTTATATATATGTTTGTATGTCATAGATATACAATACAGCTAAGTGTTCATGCATTTACACAGAAAGCAAAAAAAAATATGTTTGCATTTCCACATAATTTCACTTAGTATTGCATTACCTTAGGTATTAGTTGCGTTTTATGCATAGTTTTTTTTTTTTTTTTGAAAAGTAAGGATTTTGCTTGTGTAGGCAAGAATAATATTTATTAGTATAATAACTGTAAAAGACAGTAATTTCTTCCACAATATTTACTGCATGTATAAATAGGGAGGGGGTGGGGACAACTGTGACAATTGACTGACCAGCACATGCTTTAGTGAGAAATTACCTGTTGTATTATTACTGCATTACTTTTGTATTCATTTTTAAATCATCCACTTATATGTTTAGAATTATTAGACAGGAAACACACATATGATATGGTGAGGAAACTGAAAACTTCCTTAAATTGCTACATTTTTCAGTGTATGCACACCTGCTGCCTAAACATAATTCATAGACTATTATGTGCAAAGTGTAATATTTTAAAACACCATTCCACCCAAAGTGTAGCAATTTGTTTATAACTTGCAGCAAAAGGAAAATTGGCACAGTATGGGAATTCAGATAGTAGTACGTATTTAAATAAATGCATAGTAAGCAAACACATCAGTGAATGGACTGGCTTACATATATTACTACTAGTGTGATCAGTAATATTAAGGAAGACAGAGGTGAAATACAGATAAACAACAATTATATTATGTCTTCTCTTTCAAGCTTAGGAGGGAATCCGATACAATGCCAGCAGGAAAGAAGAACCATATTTCTTTAATGTATATAAACAAATAATGTATAATGTATGCTAACTGACCACTACGGTGCATTGAATACATTACTGCAAATGAGTGTAAGAGATACACCAAAGTGTAATTGCAGTATTCTGTCTTTAACTGAGTTTATTACATGAATATATTTATAAAGGGTGCTTTCAGTGCAATATTGTAAACAAATGCATATTAGGCACACATAGTATCATTTATGTTTGGGTAGTAGACTGAAAAATGTAAACCCCACCAAAACTTGTTTGCAAAACACTCTTCCCAAGTGCACAAACACTTCTCATATAATTTCACCCCAAGTATGCATAAGCACTTCTTGTACCTTTTTTTTCCATGTACACATAAGCACTTCACAAATTAGTAGTCCCATGTCTGCATAAGTACTTCCTTTGCATTCCATTTTACTTCAATAAAGATTTATAAAAACGTTTTAAAAGTATGAAATTGAATGCTGCGTAACATGATGTATGAATTTAGTGTGTGTATTTTCTCTTTTGTCTTTCCCTCCCACTTTTTCACTCTCTTTTTCCTCTTTTAATTATGCATTCATTTCTCCTTTTTTATTGTATGCCTCTCCCATTTTTGTTCATGATAACCTAATCAGTACTGTCTCTCTACAAATCAAACACTTATTTTGATATATACATGTTTGTATTGCTTCTGATATTGTCATCTCATGTTACTTTGCAAAAATTTGTACTGTATATATTTGTTACATGTGTGGAGCTTTTCTACCCAGGCATCTGCTGAAAATGGGCTCTTGGTACAGTCGGACTTTTCAGGTAAACAAATGTAAAATACATAAATATATATATAAATTTTTAACAGATCCGAAATTCTCAAAAGTAGTCCGTCCAGGGACATCTTCACAGGGTCAGGGAGGTGGCACCATTCCTACAGGGCATCTCAGCACATGGCGGCCTTGCAAGACTCACTGAACAGGGGCCTCTAGACTTGGATGAGGATGTACTGGAGCAGGACATGGACAGAAGGATTTAGCTAGTCACAGCCTCTTTTCAGAGTGTTCAAGTTATGCTAAACCAGTCAATACAGACCACTGCAACATCACCACAGGACCCTGCCCTCTTAACATCAGGGTTTTCAAACGCAACTCTGAGGGTCTGCGGAATGGGGGACTCCTGATGGCACCACCTCTCCTCCTCCTCACCCTTTTCCCCCCTATCCTTTCTCCAACACCCTGTTACCTAATTCACACTCACAATACCCTCTTATATAAGAATATTTTAAAAAGTATGGCCGATCTATCCTCAGCCAAAAACATTGTGCTCCTCCTCTCCCACCTTCTCCAGCACAAAGCCTCTTGATATGTTCCTGCTGTGTCTATCTCTTTGTTCTGTTTCCTATTTTTAATCTTTCCTATTCCCCCTTTCTATTCTTTAAAGTAACAGATTATCCAGATAAGGATACTCCTATACAAAATTTAAAATTCCTTTATATTTTTCTAAAATATTAATAATAAAAGCTACACAGTGCACTGCTTCCTTAGGTCTGTCATGCATGTCTGCAGATAGCCTCTTCTATCGTAATATCTGAATACATATAAAGCAATCCGAAACTTATAGCTTTCACATACAACTTTGTTTTCCTTAACACTTAATAACTGCTTTATGCTTTTTTGTAAGTAGGTGTGTTTTTCAAAATGCCATCACCTTTCCTTATTCAGTGAAAATAGCCTGTGCCTAGCTTATGTCCACGTACATGTAACAGCATTTTTTGTGGATATCTGCTACATAGCTGTGTTGTCCTGGACTATGAATACCACACCTTGTCTCCGGAGAACATGATTTACTGAACACTAAACTGCTGCATTTGCATCCAGCACTTACAAAATAATTCATACATTGGTCAAATGACAGAAAAATAAAAGTAAAGCAGGGATCTTCTCTAGGACCAATGCTATGCACTATTTACTTTAATGAGCTACACATCTCATCAAATATGTAGTGTAATAAGCATGCAGATGATATTAAAATTGGAATTTGTATTACAAATGAGTAAGATTATATTGCAGAAGTCTTCTGATGTCCCATGAAATGGGTCACCTGGCAACAAACTAGTGGCACACCTGAACAAAACTGTCATTGTAAGAATGGGAAATGAAAGGGTGAGTTTACCTTACTATTAGCCTGGTAGTCAGTCAAGGAAATCAAGCTACATAATAATCTGGAGAGTAATAGATGTTGACATGAAGTTTACATATTACATTAATCAGGCCACTATAAAAGCAAACAGTGTTAAACATGCTGCTTAGGTAAGTGGCTAGTAAAACTCAGTCTATGAAACATCTGTACATGGTACTAGTCAGACCCCTTCCAGCATATAGAAGTAGTGCATGGTACCCTAACACTAGGTAACTTCCAGGGTAAACAGAAAGTGTACATTGTGCAGTGCCCTAACACAAAATAACATCCAAGGTAAACAAAAGGACTAACTGAAAGAAATTCCACATGAAAACAGAATGAAGCAGCAATGTCTAAATTCAAAGATATCTAAGAAGCAAGCTGATTATTGTTCACACTCACATAGCCTTAAAAGATGAACTTTTATTAGACTGCAATAGATTTTAAAACATATAGCATGACAGAGAGCTCAAGCTTAAAAAAGGTAGGCTACTTATTATAACACTTAGAACAGCACAAAGGAAAAATTGTTATTCCAAGAATAATTAATAAATTAAATAAATTACCCACTGAGACAAGGCAAGTACTAGTTTTGCACAGATTTAAGACACTTTTAACTAAACACGTGGTGAATGAGAACTGTGCTGTAAATAAGGGCAGGCAAAATTGAAGGCCTTTTAGATTTCTTATCTTGTGTTCTCTGATATGATATGATATATGATATGATATGATATATTACATGACATGGTATGATGGAAAATAATAAGACAAAATAAGCAATGACCCAGCTAACATAATAATAAGAAATAATAAGAAACTGTAACCTGTGCTGGAGACATAGAGAAATAAAGCCTTAAGTAGTGCACAGGCAACTTGAATTCAACTACCATCTTGGGTGCTTAATGGCACAGACAGTGATGATGGGTATGCCTATATTTGGAGGGGAGGGGTTTCCACCTGGCTGGCACCATCATGATATTTGCAAAAATATGACTAGTAAAAAAAATCAAAACAGTCTGCAAAGGATTCAAGAAACTTAGAAAGTGGAATGTGAAATTATGATATATTTTAGTAACAATTTGGGCAGCTAGTGCAGGGAAGACATAGGTATGACTCTTCAAGCTGGAGATGGTTGCCCTTCACTGTGCATGTGAAGGAACTTGTGTGCACTGACATAGAAGAATAGGCAGGACTTGCAGAAATGAAAGTACTCACATCACCACCACAGAGGTTATAAGTCATAAATAAGAATGATCCCAATGACAGCATACCAGTGACAACACAAAGCATTCTAATGGTGGACTGAATAATGACCCACACAGACAGAAATTTGTCTGATCAAGGGAAGGATGAAGAAAGAAAGATATGGAGGCAAACAATTATGCAAAAAAATAAATAAAAAACTTAATATCCTGGTTGATCTGGAAGGCTACTACTTTTTAAGACTAGGGTTAGTTGCGTGTTCAATCTCAATCACCCCTTACCATCCCAATAATTTGCTACATAAAACTAGAAAGTCAGGATAAATAAACATACAGGTATTATCATTAAGTCCACTGACATCACCAATAAGACCATTGTCTAACCAAAGATGGCATCTGAGAAGGAGATACATAGAAAGTCTAAAGCAAATCATATCACCTATAACTGAATTACAAGACAGAGACAAGAGTGAATACCATTGACTTTTCTATATCTAGACATTAGTGGTTACTTTTGACCACTTAAAGTATAAATTTATTTTTAAACACAGTGATTTTTAGAGAAATGTCCATTTAAGGCACTTTGTTCTGTGAACCCAAATGACAACTGCAGTCAAGAAATTGCTATCTCTCTCATGATTAACAGTGGAAGGGGCTAGGACAGGGCATATGGCAGGTGACACCAGGGTTTCCCATAGTTATAGATGAATGATAAGCTAGAAGATTCAACAAATTCACTGTAGTACGGCATCGCATTTACAGTAGGATAACTCCTTAGGTGATGCAGTCCTGCGTGCACAGTAAACACCCTGTATACTTGCTATATGTGATAACTTCTGGGCACCCTATCACAAAATGTCATCTGATGCCTCAGTAGAAGGGGACTGTTCTTGCTATAGCTTTGCCAAGGCTGACCTTTTGCAAAAATTCTGAGACGGACGACTAATTGCTCCAGTATGGAAAACCATATGCAAGATAATACATTGATACTATATTTGCAAGTTACATTTGCAGATCTGGATCTTGTGGACTCCTGAGATTCATTGTAGATTAAAAAGTAAGATGAGGTCCTTGATATACAAGTTAATAACTGCAACCAGTACCATTACAGCTTCTTAATGATGAACCTCTTGGGAAATCACTGTAGGTACTGGGCTGTCAAATGTATGGAAGCATGTAATATATCTAACTATATATATATATATATATATATATATATATATATATATATATATATATATATATATATATATACATACATGGGTTTAAGTTAGAAGATTGAGTTTTCAAAAACTCAAAATTCATGTAGTTGAGACCATATGATCACCTTTCCAAAAACTTGAACATCAAAAAAAAAAAAAACACAAAAAACCCACAAAAAATCTACCTTTTTACACCTGTGCAGGAGGTAATCCCCCTTTACCCCCACACCCCCTGCAAATTATATATACCAACTCTGAGAGTGCACTGCAGTGAGCAAAACGGTAGATTTCCCGATCCTGAATGTACAGTGATCGCCATTCAAAAGCTGCAGGTTTTCACAAACTCGATCATATGATCTCGATCATGTGAATTTTGAGTTTGTGAAAACGTAATCATCTGACAGGGTCCTATGTTGTATACATATATATCTACACACACACACACACACACACACACACACACACACACACACACACACACACACACACACACACTGGATATAAAAAGGTTACACACTCCTGTTAAAATGCCAAGCTTTTGTGATATAAAAAAATGAGACCGCAATAAATCATTTCAAAACTTTTCTCACCTTTCCTTTAATGTGACCTATAACCTGTACAATTCATTTGAAAAACAAACAAATATGCTAGGGGAGAAAATATAAAAAATAAAAAAATGTATAATAAGCTAGTTGCATAAGTGTGCACACCCTTAAACTAATACTTTGTTGAAGCACCTTTTGATTTAATTACAGCATTCAGTCTTTTTGGGTAGGAGTCTCTCAGCATGGCACATCTTGACTTGGCAATATTTGCCCACTCTTCCTTGGAAAAGCGCTCCAAATCAAAATTGTCAACAAACATTATTTACAAAGTATTTTGAGGCAGATGATCAACAAACATTTACAAAGCATATCAGATTAAGAAAACACCTTTTCAAGATACTGTGAGTAGAATCAAAAATACTATAGAAATACACTTTTATAGTATCCATAGTGGACAAAGTTAGGATTGCATAGTTCAAATTGGAGGTGTGGTACAGTTGTATAGTTTATTAGTTGCCAGGTGATATTTTAAGACAGATTTGAATGGTTGCAGTTTATTCAAAAGCATGATGTATTTTGGATGTTTGGTCCGTGACTTGGAGATGGAGACAGAGAATAGTGAGTAAACATAATAATTATTTGATTTACAGTATTAGTAAATGTTAGTTTAAATTCTGAGGTTCTTTGGGTTGTATTTCATTTATGCCATTTGATGAGATTTGACAGCAAGGGTGTTTTAAGTGGATAGTGAAGTATTTATGTACTGTGAGTAGTTGGGAGAGGGTGATGTGTTGAGGAATTTCAAGCCAGTTGAGGGAATTGAGTGCGATGCAGTGATGGGAGTGGTTAGGGAGGCCATAAGAAAATGTGTTAATTTTGTCATAGGTGCTTTTTTTTTGTGTGTTTGGTGGAAGAGGTGAGACTTATGAATATTGTTGACACATACACGAGGTAGGATGGAGAAGGGAGGTGGCAGATACTTTTCTTTACAATAGTCACTCATCTGCAAAGACAACCTAGTTTGCAGTGTGTTTTTTGACTGCAGTGTTGACATCTACATCAAATTTTAACTTGTTATCAAAGATAACCCCTAATAATTCCATGTTCATGACATTTTCAATTTTTGTGTTATTTGTAGAGATAATACTAAGGTCAGTGTTGTTTTAGTTTACGTTTTTAGAAAGGAATATGATTAGTTTGGTTTTGTTAGTGCTTAAGAGCAACTGAAATTTATTTAACCAGTTTTTTATAAAGGGAAAATGCTTCCTGTGTGATGGTTTCTAAGGTGGGAAAATATGGGGCTGAGAAAAATAGAGTTGTCAACAATTTTGGTTCCTTGTGCACTTCTATAAGAAAGACATTGAAAAGTATTGGCCCAAGTATGGAGCCTTTGCGGACTCCTGTAGTGTAAGGAATGTGGAGTGTCATTCCATTGGTTCTTTATGTATCTACTGAATCAGCTAGTTGATTGAGTTATAAAGCCTTTAAGATTTAGTTTTGGGAGGAGTAGTTGATGTGAGACTATGCTGAATGGTTTTGGCAAGCAAAGGAAAAGGGTGGAGACAAAATTACCTGAGATTTTATTTTGATTAATGGTATCTAGGAAATGTAGCAGTGCATTTTCAGTGTTGTGAAAGGAGGTCAAATGCCATGTTGGGCAGGGGAAAGTAAGTGGCTATTAAGCAAAGAAGCTAGGTATTACAGATGCATGCATTTTTCAAGTCCTTGGGGTGGGGGGACATTGCTATATGGCAATAGTTTGACAGTTCAGTGGATGTGCCACTTCCTTGTGTAATGGAATTATGAAGAAATCCTGGTTTAAGGCAGTAGATAGAACCCCAGCTATAATAGGTTACATTTCCTTCCACATGTTCATACCACAAACTGAAGGCATGAGAACTAAAGGAGGTGGTGTATCACTATTCATTAAAGATAAATACACCTCTACATTGGTTAAAAAACACGATTCTCTTGAATTACTTCAGGTGAAATTGACTGTAGCTAATACCTGTCTTCAGGTCATTTCCAGCTACAGGACCCCCCCCCCTCCTTGAATCAGTACATCCCACTCAGTCTACTTCGATCTACTTGATTCAATCAAACTACAACCAAATACCCTGGTTTTGGGTGACTTTAATTACCCGTCCATAGACTGGGTAAATTATACATGTTCTAACTCACTTGCCCAAAGGTTCCTGGATTTTGTTAACTCCAATGCCCAGCTGACTGACACACCCTCAAGGGGCTCAAACATCCTGGAATTGGTGCTCACCAACATTGGGGACAGCTGCAAGACCTCCAGTCTGTGGTCATCCCTAGTGAGATCTGACCACAAATCAGTCTTGCTAGAAGTAACTATAACACAATACCCCCCTTAGCAACAACTAGACTAAAAAATTTCTCCAAGGAAAATCGCAACCGTTTACATGACAGCATAAATAGCTTCATAGCCCCTCACCCTCTGATGGAACAGACACCTATGTTGATTATATACACCAATGATTTATACAAGCACTTGTACAATTGTATTGACTCTGCTGTACCTGACAGAACCAAAGCAAGATCTTCAAGGAAAAACAAATCTGTCTGGTGAGCAACTGCCATTAATAGGCTGTCTAAGAGTAGGAAAGAACAGTCTCAAAACTGGAGGCACTCCTTCCTCAATTTAAACAAGCAAATATGAATCTAGTGAAGTCCTCCAAAGCTAACTACAAATACAAATTAGCTTCCCTAACTAAGGATAATCACAATGCTGTCCTTTAGTTATATCCGTAACCTCAAAGGCAAGGCCCAGATTTGCGCTGACTTGTAGTTAATGGTACTACATATATAGAGCCTATGGATATAGGAAACTTGCTGGCTGACAGGTTCATTGAAAACTTCATTCCCCTGTCCCCACCATATATACCTCAAAGCATCGCTAATACCTGTCCCTCACCTAGCATCTCTGATGAGCAGGTCTTAAATGCCCTCTCCAAAGCCAAAAACACAGCCTCTATGGGACAGACAATATCCCGGGCTGTGTTTTATATGGGTTAAAACAGGAATTAGCATCACCATTGAGAAAGCTTTTCAATCACAGCCTAAGCACTGGCTTCATCAGAGTGTAATGGAAAACAGCTAACTTCATCCCTTTGCACAAAATGGGTGCATCCACGGATCCGGAGAACTATAGACCCATTAGCCTGATCAGCCTTATCTGCAAGGCCATGGAATTATCATGGACCTTATTATAAAGATATAGGAAATCTCCAAACACTCAACCCCACCTAGTTTGGCTTTGTCAAGGGGAGATCACGCCTGTTAAACTTGATGGACTTCAAGACAATCACCAAAGCCCTAGATGCAGGCAAATCTGTGCATACGGACTACCTGGACTTAGCCAAGGTCTTTGACACAATCCCCCACTCAGGCATCATTGGTAAACTCACCCAGCTGGGTATCAACCCATATATTGTCAGGTGGGTTGTAAACTGGTTCAGTGACAGAACTCATACGGTCAAAATAGTGGACTCACTTCCTCCAGCAGACCAGTAACCAGTGGTGTTTCACAGGGATTAGTTCTGAAATGCCAGCTGTCCAGAATCTATTTCTCTGAAGTACAAGCTAAAATTAAAGGACTGCGGCTGACAAAAATCTGCTGATGACTACAAACTGGGAGTGATCATTGAAACCCTTAGTGATGTCAACATCCTGTGAGAAAGTCTTACACAGACTAATGACCGCTGCCAAAGTCATGGTCTTAAACTTAATGCATAAAAAGCAGTATCATCCCCTTCGGCAAGGGTGATGTTCCTGCCAACTACCACATCAATAGCGATACCCTAAGCACACAGTCAGTGGTGAGAAATCTAGGCACACACGTTGACAGCAACCTTAACTTCAGTTGCCATGTCTCCACTGTAGTAAAAAGGGCATTTTTGCTCATAGGTTTATAGGTGTGTACTAGGCTAATGGCCTTGGAGCCTTTACAAGCCTAGACCATAGAAGTGCCCTGGGATCATTTCGCCCAACGTTAGTTCCCGGTGACTCTACCAAGTAGAGCCACTGGGGTGAGCTCCGAGGTGAACTTTCTATTTTCCATTCACTCATCAAGATTTCTCTTAAAGAGGCCCAGTGAGGTGTTCTGCTTGACATGTATGGGAAGTCTATTCCAGTGCATGGACAGTCTCTGAGTTATGAACCTGTCCCTAAAAGCATGCTCTGTTGATTGTGGTAATGAGGTTGAGGTCTCTGGAGCATGTGATGTGGAGGAATTGGGATTTCTTTAGATGTAGCATATCTAACAGAGCTGGGTCAGACATGGCATTGTAAGTCAAGCAGGGATTGCCTCTTAATAGACGATATGAGACAGAGAATAGCTGGAGTTTTTTGAGTCTGTCCATGTAGGACATGTGTTTAAGGCCTAGGATCCTCTTCGTGAGGTCATTTTGTGGTCTTTCCAGCTGTTACATGTGTCTAGTGAGGTCCATGCCAAATGGGGCATTATACTCGATGACTGGCCTAATGAGGGAAGAGTAGATAGAGATGATGACCTGTTTCTTCCTGGATGCAAAACCCTTGGTAATGAGATGCGCCACATAGAATGACTTTCTGACCACAGTCGCAATGTGGTGGTCGAAGGAGAGGTTGCTGTCAACCTTTGTCCCCAGATATCTTATAATGCCTTCAGTGTTCAGTGGGCTCCAATTAGTGGGAACTGAGTTTTTCCCAAAGTAAGGCATTACCTCAAAAAAAAGAGGTTAAAACACCCCTGTACTCTTTGCTCATCAGGCCAATAATACAGTATAATGCTGATTTTGGTATGTTTCCTTCCAAACACTTGCAACAATTGGAGAGACTTCACAAAAAAACATTTCAGGGTCTTCAAGATCTGTCTTACGCAGACAGAGTGAAATCATTGTCAATTTACTCTGTGTCATACAGACTGCTCAGAGGCGATCTGTGCCTTGCATACAGAGCAATCAATGACTCAGCTTTAATGGAAATGCTGCACATTTGCAAATCAAATGGCACATGGTCACTCGCTCAGAGGACCTTAACCTGGTATGTGACATCAACAGAACTTGCTGGAGAGACAGATTTGCCTCACAGAGGTTCCCTTACCTTTGAAACAAGCTTCCTATTCATGTTAAACAAAGCCCCATGTTGGCCCTATTTAATTGTAATTTGGATGAATGGATTGGTAACCAAATATTTGACCCAGGGTTTCCAACTGTGTCTCTCTTTTTGACAGGGCAATAAGTGCTGATTTTAGTGTCTGCTTGAACTAAACATCCTTGGGAAGATGGGTTGAGCTTGGCTAGGTTTGTAAGGGCCCTGGGGCCATTAGCATAGTAACCTACTGTGATCCTATGATTCTATGATCCATAGGGCTGGAATGTAGTTCTCTGCAATGTATCTGTTAATCAGGATAGATACAAGGTAGCGAACTGTGTCAGTAGCTCAGGTATTCAGATAGCAGGTTGTCAGGAGATCATGTTGAATGTTTCAGTTTATTAATGTATTTTTTTGATGGTGTTTGCCTGGATGGTTGTCAGATTGAGTTTGGGTATGGAGCTACGGTCTGGATATTAGGTGGGGTGGGCATAAGTTAATATTGTGTGAATTACGTAGAGTACTGAATATGAAATATTTGTTGAATTTGTCTGCAATGTTCATGCTGGTTTCAGATGGGAAAGGATTTGAGTTGGATTTTTAGCCTGGTTTTTGGAGATTAATTAAACTTTTCCAGAATCTTTTGGGTTTTTTTTGTATGTTGGATCTAGTTTGTGGTGAAGAAGTTTTTTTTATCATAACAAACCTGTGCCTTGTGCAGTTTCTGAGGCACCAATATCTGTCTAGGTAGGACTGGGTCCTAGTTTTATGCCATGTTTCCAGGCCTTGATTCTATCCCTCATGAGTTGTTTAGTTTGATAGGTTATCCCTTAAGTATAATTTTCACTTTTTTATGTCTCAGTGGGGCTTGTTGGTTTAGTACGGTTGAAAAGGAGTTATTAAATTGACATATAGCTTCATCTAGAGACAGATATTTAAGGGGTACTCTTCAAAAATTGCTCTACAAACCCAGATGTTAGCCACCCCAAATATGTCAATTCATTATCAATGTAGTCATTATGTATTTTAGGCAAATATTGTTCTTACCGACACACATAGGCAAAGGCTGATCCCATGCTCTCCTGTCTCCTGTCAAACAAGAAAGTGTTGGACTGCCTCGCAACACATAACCAGGATCACAGTCAAAGGAAACAGTACTGCCTGCAAAATGTCCTTCATCACGTAGTCTATAGCCAAATTGTGGGACTCCTGGATCTTCACAGTTAATTAGCTCAAAACCTGCAAATTATAACATAAAATACAAATATATTAATAATGCAAACAGGTCCAATAACACAAAGCATATATCAAATCAAAGAAAAATACAGTTAAGAACAAAATTTCAAACTTGGAATAATATGCTTAAAATGCATTGTTGTTTTCCCGCTAGCAAAGCATGTTGAACCATTCATATAAATCATGTTTTATCACCTGCATCTTACGCTTATGAGAAGAAGCTTAGATAAATGTGAAAATCAAAACCCATTGCTAGGGATTCAATAAACTTAAGAAAGTGGAATCTGAAATTATGACAGTATAGTAAACGTCTTTGCTGTGAATTTCAGGCCTTTGTGCATAACACGGTATAGCTTGTATTTAGTGGTACAGGAAAAAATAATATGAGGTTGAACAGGCAAGGTGGCACTGTGGTCTTCTACCAGCAACTGCTCTGCAAGAACTTGAAAATAAAGAGGTGTATAAACAAGCTTGGGGTATGCATGAGGTAGACAGCTAATAAACCTGTGAAATTAAGAACATTTCCAAAAAATATATTTATCATTTGCTAATGAACAACACACCTCAAAAAGCAGCATACCACAGGAAAACATAACTAACAATTTAGAAAACATTACCAGTGACAGCACAGCAACTAGACTAATAGAAACAACATTATTAAGTCCAAGCCCTGAATCATATTGCTGGGCAAAGCCAATGGGAAAAGCAACTCATGTGTAATTTGAGTTTCTACCCTTAAAAGCTGATTGCTGTAATAAAATGCACATCATACTCAGGTGGAATATAAATATTCATAAGAAAAAGTGTTTAACAATGTTTCAGCAAAGCAAATGTCTATCAAACTATCAGGACTGAATGACTGAAATGTGATCATTTGCTCATTGTACTGCATGGCCTTTAAGTAAGCTCACAAATGAATCTTCCCCTCCCAACAAAAAGAAAGATTTATTAGATAAAATTGTACCCAGTATCTATGTGTTGAAGGTAGAAAAAATATGCTTTTTTTCCTGCTTGAAAAAAAAAAACAGTATCCTTCAAGACCTTGCTTTTTGCGGGGCTTGCACAATCAAAGGCAATTCTCTGCTCCACATCCCTGCTTTTTCAATTAAAAAAGTAATTAATTAATTAATTAATTAATTAATTAATTAATTAATGAAGTAATGAATGAATGAATAAATAAAATAAAATAAAACTCTAGGGCTGAGTCAGCTTCCAGAAATCCTACTGCACAGCAATTTCAGATAGAAAGGAATATTCTGCTTTTCAGTCAGTTCAACAACTCTCTGTACAAACACAATAACTCATATAAAACAGTACTAATTACCCCACAATGCATTTGAACCAAATGAGTGAAGAAACATACTTTACTTACTAAATTGTCCAACTGCTAAATTAATATTAGGATACTGAATCCCACTATCAGGAGTGGCAAAAATAATGCCTGAAACTGTTTGCTGAGGGCAATGTACAACAGGAGGGAGGTATCATGTCCATTTGTGTATGTGCCCACTGGGAATTAATGAGCTGTGTCTGACACTAGAGTTGCACAACTGCAGCTGCCCACTTAAGGGTAGACCCCTTCCATGCCAGTAAGTTAGCATGATATTTTTTTCACAATGTACTTTTAGACAACAACCTCAGCAGCTCTGTGTGATATAACTATATCTCTCAACCTCTTAAAGCAAGAAATCTGGACAAACCCATAAATAATAGGGTGATAGAGACCCAGAAATAGGGACAATTTTTAAATATAGCATTTACAAACTTAGAAAGTTAAAGGAATAACAAGTTGTGCATTAGCATGAATTTTCTAAAGGCTAAGTCTGAAACTCAAATGTATTTAATCCTCAATGATTTGCCAATGAGTTTTTCAGAAAAATACAACTTTATGAGAAACAGACTGAAAATATGAGGCAAAAATCTGGATATTCTGTGAAAAACTGGACAGTTTAGAGTATGGATATAACATACACTTAGTATGTGGGACTCCTCACAGTTGATGTCCCCATTCTGCTCCAAACTATTTTCAGAACTGCTTATTTATCTCCACATCCTATCAAATATCTACAATGATAAAATGAGTTGTATTTTTTATAGATTTTGAATAAAACCTTTATTATATTTATATCTGTAATTTTTTCTAAAGCCATTTTATCCATTGTCTGCTACATTTTACAAGTGTTTTTCTAATGGACTTCTGTTGAATGATGCATATACTGAAAATCATAGTAATATGTAAGCTGGATATGGAAAATTTCATAGACATCAATGCATGAACAAACACAGAAACATATATGGTCTTTATTACTAATGATAATTTACAAGGAAAGTGTGCATAAATGTTTATACATACACTGTCTTATGATTCTATTTGATTTTCCTGAAGAGGCTGTGATTTACTCATGGAATGTCGATCACAGTCCACTGAAATTTGACAGGGAAGACATATAGGATGGGCTTTAACAGGGGTTTTGCAAGGGACATGCTCATAGGATCATAGGAGGTTACTAGGCCATTGGCCCTGAAGCCCTTATATTTCTAGCCAAGAGTTTAGCCCATATTTAGACAAGTCAGCACCCAAAGCCTCTATCCAGCAGAGGCACAGGTGGAATCTCAGGGGTGTATTTTCTGTTTCCCATCCAGTTATCCAGGTTGCGCTTAAAAAGGGATAATGAGGTACTCTGCTTGATGTGGAGAGGGAGTCTGTTCCACAGATGGGGGAGTCTCTGGGACACAAATCTGTCCCACCAAGCACTACTGATATCACAGACCAGGTTGAGGTCATGCGTATGGGTTGCTTGAGTGGAGCTTGACTTGCGGATATGCAGCAGTCCCATCAAGGCGGGGTCTGAGATTGCTTTGTATGGCAGAGGTCACCTCTGAGGAGTCTGTATGAAACTTGAGTAGAGGGACAGGGCTTTTAGCCTATCTGTGTAGGGTAGATGTCTGAGGCCCTGGATTCTCCTGGTGAGGAACCTCTGTGGTCTCTCCAGCTGCTGCATGTGCTTTGGGAGGTACACACAAAAGGAGGCACTGTACTCAATAATTGGCCTTATAAGGGAAGAATACAGAGATGTTATGACCTCTTTGTCCCTGGATGAGATACCCTTTCGTATGAGGTGGGCTATGTAGAAAGCTTTCCATACAACAAAAGCAACATGGTGGTCAAAAGTCAGGTTGCTATCAACCTGGGTGCCCAAATCCCTCACTACTGATTGTGTACTTAGGACGTTGTTATTAATGTGATGATATGTGGGGATGTCACTCTCCCCAAAGGAGATAATGATGCATTTTTTGGCATTCAGCTTGAGGCCATGTTTCTCCAGTCATTTGTTTGGGTGAAACCCTCTTGGAGGACGTCCACATCACTTGGGGAAATTGATTGCTGTGCCCAGCTTGCAGTCATCTACAAATGTGGTCAGCCATAGCCCACTGGTTTTGGCCTGCACCTCAGAAAAGTATATCCCGAATAAAAGAGGCCCCAAGACCGATCCCTTGAGTATGATTCTCGTTACTGATCTACTGCTTGAGGTGGTTTCCTCTAATTTGATTAAGTGGGTTTTATCAGTGATCCAGTTTTCTACCCATCTGGTAACATATGGATTGATGCCTAGTTGAGAGAGTTTATCTACTATGTCCAAGTTGGGATTACTGTCGAAGGCTTTGGCCATGTCAAGGTAGGTGGTGTGCATCGTCTTCCCCTTGTCCATGACTTTGGTGACTGTCTCAAAGAAGTCGACCAGATTTAAAAGACATGACCTCCCCTTGACAAAGCGGGGTCGAGTGTTTGGAGGTTGCCAACCTGTTAATGAGGTCCATGATAATCCGTTCCATGGCCTTGCAGATCAGGCTAGTTAGGCTGATGCGTCTTTAATTTCTTGGATCAGTGGACACTCCACCTTTGTGTAAAGGGGTGACAGTGGCTGTCCTCCACTCAGCTGGGACAAAGCCAGTACTCAGGCTTTGGTTAAATAGGGTGCCTAATGGTGCTGCAGCTTCATGCCTGAGTTTATGAAGGATGCAGCCTGGGATGTTATCGGGTCCCATGGAGGCTATATTTTTTGCCATTGAGAGGGCAGTGATGACCGGTTCCCTAGAGATAAGGGGTGGGGGACAGGTACTGGGGATGTCCTGATTTACTGATGGTGGTGACAGAAGGGAGAAGTTTTCACTGACTCTGTAGCCAGTTTCCAGTCGGTGAATCAAGTTTAAAAGGAATGTGATTAGCATGACATACCATGAGTCAATTACAATCCATTTCAGAAAAGAGACCGGTACTTACAATAAGGCTATACCTTCTTGGTTCTTGAAGAGGCAACAGGAAGGCAAAGTTGTGCAAGGTAGAAACATTTTGTAAACAAAACAGAGGCATGGTGGTTGAAGGAGTATTTAACTATATAGGCACTCAAGTCTCTGACAGCTGAGTCAGGTATAAGTGTAATTTTACCTAAAAATAAAATCGTGGTGATGCTAGATTAAATATAGGAGCAGGAAATGATGCTGCTTTTTTACACTGAGTATAAGCCAATAACTAACATGCCAAGCATTTGCTCGAGCCATTGTTGGAGAATTTGACTATCAAAATGGAATTTGGTAACCATATTAACCATCCACAGTTTGCAACCAGCAGCAGATTTGGTTATCCATAGTCCCTTGACATAAGCTTGCATGTCACCGAAGAGCAAGCGGCCGAGGACAGGGCCATTTGGGACACTTGTGGTCTCATTATTCTGTCTAAATCAAGTACAGCCAACCTTAAATGTATGGGTTGCATTACCTAGTCAGTGAGCTATACAGTGAAATATATATGAATTAATACTGCATTAGGAGAGCATTAGGAGAGCTTGTCAATAATCCCTGCATACAGGATAGTTTTGAAGTCCTTGGCATTGACTGTATGCCTTTTACCCATGGCCTCGGTAAGCCAGTTGAAAAATGCATTTAAGCTAAGCATGCATAATCTGACTTTTTTAAAGGCAAACTGCTATGTAACCAGGCAATAAAGTTATCTATATTGCTGTTCATTAATTTAACAATAACATTTTCCATAGGATTGCGAATAATACTTGTAAATTTAATAGGCCTGTAATTCCCTGAACCAAGGACACTACAATAGCTAATCTCCACGCCTAATGGATACGACATGTGCACATTATCAGAATGAAAAGGTGAGGGAGTGCTTCTGTTAGGCTGCACTTTGTGCTTCTCAGTAGATATCTACAGACCACAGGATCATAGCAATTACAAGTCAGGTAAGTCATGACTCCATCTGCACCCTGAGAACACCCACCCTAGTGATGCAGTTTCCCCTTATAAAATAGCAAAGCAAGTTAGGTCGGGAATGTATTTGTGGATACCCATCCAAACATCAATGCTTATCTTGAAGGATGGGGGGGGGGGGGGTCACTCTGGTTTATTAGTCAGCACAATCTGTTCGAGAGATGGAGTAAACACTGGGTAATATATCTGCCCGATAAACATATTTTATTTATATGTTGGCAGAGATTTAAATACTTAGTGCTAGTGTTTGTGAAGCTGTTTGGCTTGTAAAGATGCATTAGGCCAAGGAGGGTTGGGACTTTAACTACAAAAAATGCTAGGTATAGATAGTTCATAGACTCATAGGTAGTTACTGGACATTTTATTTATTTATTTTTATTTTACATTTGTTGACCGGGTTAGTCCAACTGAGCAATAGCCCTTTTTCAGCAGAGGCCTGGGGAGAAAGCTCCACTGAGTTACAATTCAAGTAAATATAAGCAATACTCAAACATCTCAAATAATATACACAAGATTATACTGGAGGCAGTGATAAACAAAAATCGTACATGTTTGACAATAAAGTGATAACACAAATTCAGTAGCAATAGGATAATAAGAGTAAGTAAAGTCAAGATAAGGACAGACAGTGTACAGTTTTAGAGTAGGAAGGCAGATCATGGAGGGTGAGTGCAAAGACAGGAGCAGTGACTTTTCAAATATTTTTTGGTAGCTGTTTTGAACTGGTTAGGTTGTTTGCATGCAATATAGGAACCCATTAAAGACCCTATTCCAGATTTTCAAGTGCTCCAAAGCATATCTGGTTATGTAACTTGTTCAAGGTCAAACAGTAGGCAAATACAGGTGGAAGGATTCAAATCCTGTCAAAGTTTTAGTACTCTGTAGGTAACAAGCAGCCATCTAGGTCTCTAAGAGACTGAGCATAGGTACAGTGCCTTGCAGTTAATGGTAGTTAGACCACCAATTATTTTAATTAGGAACCTCAGAGTCTTTCTAGCTGTAGGATGTGTCCAAACAGATCTTCATCTAATAGTCTATTGGAAAATGAGCATATAGAGATAAAGCTTCCAGACTGTTTTGGTAGATAAAATGTGTTTAGACGACTAATGTTTTTAGTTAGGAACCTCTGTAGTCTTTCTAACTGTGTGACTGTATGAATAGATACATGCCATAATGAGTCACTGTCCTTTATAACTGAAGTAAGTGGAGCCGAGTAAAGTGAAACAATAACTTCTATTGATATTGATACACCTTTAGATATAAGTTGTGCTTAAAAGAAGGATGACAAGCTGGTATTGTTAATGTGGAGGTAAAAGTTTAGGTCCCTACAGCAGCTATTTAGAGGGTTATTGCCAGGACCAATGGAACTAGTATTTTTAATCATAG
>NC_056727.1:1021051183-1021103683 GCF_019279795.1 Protopterus annectens
CTCAGGATTGTCCTGCTCTACAGTCACTGTTCTCCCATGATAACCCTAATAGGCCCCTTAGATCAGAAAATCAACTTCTTCTCCAAATTCATAACCTAATCTACCTGCTGGCCAGCATCTTTACTCATGGATCATAGCTAAAATATGGAATTCCCTTCTTATTAACATTCATACAACTCAGTGCACCTCCTCATTCAAATCACCTCTGCGGGCATATCTCCATTCTAAATTGATCTGTAACTGCTCTATGCCTCCTCCTGCCATAACTTAGACCTAGCTGACCTCTGACCAGAAAAATCAAGGATTAGACTTGCTGCATAGTTCTAATTGTGTTTACTTAACTCTTCTGAAACGTAAGAATTCAGCTGTATGAGACACTTAGTTATAATTCTCATGAATATTTCTCCTGCTTTATATTGTTTTCTACTATTAGATTGTACTTTTTTGAATGTATGACTTGTATAGTATGATACTCCTTTGTAATTGTTGAGGAGCTTTTCTCCTCTTGCCTTATACTGTATTCTGCTTTTGTTTTATATGTAGATTTGGTATTGTATTAGATACTTCATTTGTACTTTCTTTGTGGAGCTTTTCTCCCCGGGCCACCACTGAAAATGGGCTCTGCTTGACCCAGTGGACTTTCCCAGTTAACAAATGCCAATAAATAAATAATAATGGTGGCTTTAAGTAGCATATTATCTTTACCTGAATAACAGCATTTAGGCAGCGGACATGTATAGTAATATACATCTCTTTAGAGAACATTTTGTGGTTTGAGAAACAGCATTTTGGTAATGATCAGACAAGAGAACAGCATGATACAGACCCATTTACATAGCACCTGAACAGAATGTATACGGTAGTGATTAAACTACAAGATGTATTTCATTTTGGATAGCGGAAGCTCCCAGTTTCCTAACACAACCCAAAGACGTACATAGGTGAACTGGATACTCTAAATTTGCTATAGGTGTGAGTGAGTGAGTGTGTATCTGTTTGTGTTGTACAGAACAGCAAATGAGGAAATGCTAGCCACCTGGAAGTGTGAACATTGGCTCAAAATGATGGTCACATTTGATGGGAAACCCTAACACCATTTGCAGAAATGGGAAAAAAAAATGGGTTATGGACAGATGGTGAGAGAGATACACAAAGGTGTGTTTTAACAGATGCATTTGTTAAGCGAGTATAATCATACTGAGTGCTGACAGTGCTTAGTGCAGGCAGATACAGAAGAGTTATAAGGTAGACACAGCACATTAATCTTTTGTAGAGACCACTACCTAGATAGAGAGCCTTACATAATCTCATATTACTGTTGGGCAGTACATCAAATATATGGTATTATTAGAGCGTCGATTTTACCTTGCTGAAGATGAGCATTGGGAAAGCCATAAGTTATTAAGGTGACTCATTTCTCAAGATGGCATATGAGTGCAGGTAATAAAAAGAATCCAATATGAGGAATGCAAACCAAGGAATTTGCTTTTCTCACACAGTCTATTCTGTGGCAGCCTCTACTTAAGTCCACTTTGTCAGGAAAATGCAGGCTTGGTAATCACTGTTGAATGTGATTTTTTAATTACCTACTCTGTCGCAATGGCATACAAACATTTTAAACAGATATATGACTGTTCTTTGCATGTCAAACTCTGAGTCATTGTAAACTGTTTAATGAGCAACTTCAGAAAAATGTGGTAACCATATCTTGTCAGTATGAATTTAACAAATCAACAAAAAAAGACAGGATATCATACAGTAGCAACTTACTAGAAAACTGCAGCTCAAACCCCTTGCTAGTATTTTCCATGTTTGTGATAAATTCCAGCCACATATTGCTTGATGTGCTGTTTATAATAGCTCCTATAATGGAATCATTCGAAAAGGCACCTAGAAGTCTGGCAGAATTATTACGTCCATCATACACCTAGGAAACAGAGAAACAGTACAATATTATATCACAGCATATAGTGGATTTACAGTACCTAATCTAGATGTGTGCAAGTTTTTTTTTTTTAGATCAAAATGTGCTTTAAACGATAATAAAACACAATTCAATGGTATGTTTCCTTCCAATAATATGATCCTTGGCTTGCACTTTAAATTATCAGATGGAATTATTGCTTAGAATTACTTTAAGACAGTGCATTGCTGAAATTCATAACAAGAATTAGAATCCATAAGGGACCTTTAAACTTATGCAGAGGTTTCACAGCTTATTGATAAGGTCAAGTTACAAGATTCACTGGTCCTGATGTAGGAGTACTCATTATGCATTTTATATTAAATCATTTAACATCTTGATTCTGAAACCCCTGAATCTGTCATTCAAATGATTTTTTAACAAAGGAATTGTGGGCTCTTTGTAAAAGACACAAATGAGACTACACAACACAGCGTTGGAAAAGATGCCTGATTCCATGAACTATCAGCCTGTTTGTATGACCGCTCTTTCAGCTCGTACTTAGTGCTTAAAAAAGAGCGTTACATGGCTTAGTTTCATCAATCATTTGCTTAGTAGGCTTACATGTGCATCAGCATGGCTTCTTTGGGAACTGGCCTTGCCTTACTAGATAACAGAGTATTTCAAACATCTAAACATGGCATTAGAGCCAGGGTTTTCAGTTGTTTATTTATAGCTAGATGTACTTAGGGATTCTGATAACACTTCTCAGGATGCAAGTGCGTATAATTTGATTCAGTTAAAAGCACTTCTGGGTTCAGCTTTGTCCATTTTTTTTTTTCAAAATGATAACACAGTCATAACACAATGATCAAATATGGAAAATAAATGTATACTAAGTTGGTAGTTTGTTTTATCCTGACGAATCAGTTCACACAGTCCATAAATTCCATACCTCATTTTTCAAAACAATGTTAAGAGTGCAGTGCTGAATAGTAACATATCTAGGAACTGTACTTCATTAAACTTTGGCTAGATAACGCTAATACAAAAACAAACAAAAAAAGAATATATACATTGGCACAGTCAAATCAAACCTGATGAAATTTGAAAGAAATGTTGACAGAACATTTAAACACTATTATGGCAAACAATCCATTGTTTCACTTCATATATTTGTCATCTGTCTACACGATTGCTGTTTACAGGCCTAACCTTGCAGCAAAAATCACAGAGAAAGCAAATGATGCTGAGGAAATCAAACCCATGACTACAGAGTGAAGTTTATTAACATTTCACATACTTAATCCTCTGTGCTAAACTGCCAGATAAGTAAGGCAAAAAACTGTCATCAGCAGAGACAAATGTTTTTTTCCCTATAGTCATAGTAACCAACATACCAATGAGTACAACAGCAAGAGGATGCATGTGTTTTGTTGAAACATAGTCTGTCAAATGGTTTTATATTAGGAATAGTTCATCAAATAGTTGTTTTGTCATTGCACACTCTAGTCAGTTTTTCTCACGCGTAATGCAGTTATTTACTGGTGGTCATTGGTTTGCAAATATGAAATCAGTATATATAAGCAAAGTAGTAAGAGGCGATGCTCCCCTATTCATAAATCTTCAGTGTTGGAATGTTCTGTTCATTGTGTTATGTGCTTTTACAGTTTTAGGGCTTTACACATGGGAATGAAGGAGATGTGTATTTGGTATTTTCTTATTACAGGTGTTTGTAGCAGTGCCTTTGTTAAAGCACTTAGTTACTAGTTTATGCAACTAATTGGATGTAAACGGAAAGCTGCATATAAGGATACAGTTTTGGTTTGTGTTTATGCAATGATTATTCTGCTATAAGCTTTTTGAGCTACTAGTTTGCCCCTGTGTGACATTTTTAGATCTATGTCAGTTTATTTAAGCTGCTGTCTAAAGATACTTGGATATCTCAAGGATGAGATGAAGTAAGTTGTGGCTATTATATTTGTTATACTGTTGGGGTTATTTCATAAGTGTATTGTTTGTATTAAATGTGATTTCAAGTGTACATGTTCTCTATGTTTATTCTTTACTATATTACGTTTTTCATCAATATATTTTCAATAGTTAAAGATATACCCAGTATCATAATTATTTAAACTTAATTTATTCAAACACATTTGACTAGATACATAAGGGACTCTATGGTTTATAAGACAGTGTGCTTGATATATTATGGTTTTATTGTATCAAGTATGGTAATACACCCACTAGTTTACCACATACAATAATCCATTCTTACCTGCCCAGATGAATCTGAAGGAAAGCAAACCTACATATCCGACTAGAAACAAGGAGTACGTATTACAACCACTACTACCACAATTTGTTACACACCACTACAAAGAATATGGAATAAATTCATATTTCAAGTCCACCACTGCACTGCTTTAATTATGTTTAAAAATAAGGTCCACAACTAAATATGACCTAAGAAATCTACCTGTAATAGTCTGAAATAAAATCCTTAATGACTAATATGCCATAAACTGTATAAATCACACTGAAACTATAGCAATCCATTACTTGTGGTTGTTACTGAAAAATGTAATGCTGATCAGCTCTGTGGTGTCCTTTTTTTCAGTTACTATGTTTTATTTAATCTAAACCAAATAAAAGCAGTAAAGTTATTTCCAGTTACATCTGAGGTGAACTGTACTGAACAATTTAGAGGTATGCTGTAACATCATATTTATAGGAGTAGATTATTCAATTAATGGTATCTACATTTGTGATGTATCAAAAATATTAAATTTACAATAATTACCTAACATTGCAGACATGATTTTTTTTTTTTTTTTTTTATGATGAATGTTAGCTGTGCACCCAATATACTGTATGTGCTTTGATAACAAAACACCTGTTTGGTTCCTTTCTCATAATTCTTGGGGCATCACTGAGTAGCATTAGAGTGAATTATACTGCACAAATGTGCAGTTTATATATATTGTTGCTGTTCATGTTTGTCATATTCCCTTCATTCAAATGTCAAGTGTAGTATATACTGCCAAGAGCGAATACAGTGTCTTATGTTCAGTTCGAAAATACAATTGTTTCTCATCCTTTTATCAAGACTGTGGGCTCGTGAAGACATAACTGCTAAAGCACTTATGGCTATTGGTTTAGAGGCAATACTAATATATTTACTATCATAGTTATATTACATTAAAGTAAGGATCAACAAGTGTAAATATTAAATTATTAATGACCCCCCCTATTAATATTCCAAAAGGTGCATGCTGATTGGCCAGTGTGCCCATTGTAAATCCCACAATATACCAACGGTAAAAGGTCCGGTTGCCTGGACTTTTTCCATTGGTATAAAGTGCTCAAAACCTTTTTTTTTTAACAAATAAAAAAAAAAAAGAAAAGAAAAAAAAATGGAGCAACAGAGACTTTCTTTTCTCTGTTGCTTCCATTTCAAAGCATTGATGTACTGGATATGTGTGGGACGCAAGTCCCTTACGCATGCTCAGTACATCAAAACAAGGAAGCAGTGTACTACAACCAGCAGAAGAACAGTAATGTGCCATTATACAAAGACAATATTTAAGAAAAGTATTTTTTTCTTAAATAATGTCATTGTATAATAGCATTAACCGATTCCGTGGGTGTGTTATATTGAAATTTACTCACGGTTGGCTTTATTTAATCACTCGGGCTTTGCCCTCATGATCAAACTACATCAACCGTGGGTAAATCTTCAATATACCATACACGTCATCGGTTATTGCTTAAATAACTAGTGAGTCAAAAATATTTTTATTTCTTTTTAGATAAGAGCAAATTCAATATTATCTTTGTAGTCCATAGCCTTTATATATGCAGAATACTTTTGTGTCTGTATGTGAAAGTTTTACTTAGTAGTATTTTTTATTCCTCATGAAGATCTGGTTATGAATATTACAAGCTTGATGTGCATAGAATGTGAATAAGCAACTGACTTAAAAATACAATAACTATCACAATATCTCTGAAAGGAACATTTATCTCTGATGATCATAACTAGTTTACAAAGAATGCATGAATTCTTAATTAAATCAATTATTCTTACTCAAATTGGTAAAGTGGCAGAGAAAATAATATACTAGGCAGATGCGATTCAAATATCTTCAGTCTCACTTAAAACAGACATTATTACATCATTTTATTCAGATCTCATCTCACTATAATTAATTGTACTCATTTTCTGGAAACATTAAGTAAACACTAAGTAATCCTAGACCTGGCATATCATTTCAATAGTACTATGTACAGTCTTCTCTCTCATCAATCATATCAAGGACTTTCGCTAACTAGGTTTGGTGATGATTGCAAACTGGGGGGGTGGTACTGGTTATCAAATCCCATTCCAAAACTCAGATTCTCCAGCAAGTCCTTGACCAAACAAATGTTTCATGTATTAATCATGGGATTATGTTCATTGTTTAACACCAAAAAATGTAGCATTAAATCCTTTGGTAAATTAACATTACTACTGCTTACCATATACATAACATTCCACTTAAATTTTACACAGTCATCAGGATTTGTGTACATGTGCTGATAACAGACTGCCTTTTAACTACCATGTCTCTGTGATGGTTAGAAAATCCTTCTTCCTTTACTAGCTTATCCTTTGTGGTGTCTCCTCAGTGTCCAAAGAGGTGAAAATCTAATTTTTTATACATTATTAGTCCTTTTATTGAATACAATGCACCCTTCAGCATGTACCTCACCAAGCATCTAAACTAGCTTGAGTGACCTCAGTATTTCTTCACCAAAAATAACTTAGGCCTCAGTAACCTTAGTTACCTAGTCTAAAAGCTCTGTCTTTCTACTCAGTGGCATACAAACTCCTGAGGGTGAAATCTGTTTAGCCTTCTGTGTTGTCCATGAGCCATAACTCTTTGAGCACCTTCAACAAATTAGAACAAGTGGTAAAGCACCAACTCTAAAAACCTAAACCTACATTATCACATAAATAAGACCAGATGGTGTGACAGATACCTAACCCAACATATACCAATTTTCTGGAATAGGCTGACCTTATCTACCAGTGTACTTCCCAACAACATTTAAAACCAGTCTGGATGACTAGAGGGGTGAATGCAAATTTACACAAGGAATATGTGGAACCACTCTACCTAGTGTGGTGGCACTACTTGCTTCTTGATGGTCTCTTTTGGCCGTAAGCTTAGTAAGAACCTAGGAACCTATGCTTCGGCCACTACAGATAGCTTCTTGCAGATAAAGGAATTAAAAGATGAACACATATTTATCGAACTGATATTGAGAAAATGTAGGCTGTCGCAAAAAGCAGAACCACTCAAAGTCAAGCCAACATCACATTTAGAAGGACCCCTAAATTTTTTCAATAGACAGCTGAAAAGAATATAGGCATAATTCTGTTATAAATTCACAACCACTTTTTCAGATTACTGAAATATCAGACACACTTTGTGCCACTGGACTGCGTAAAAAAATCTGTAAATTCATGTAATTTTGATGTATTTATAATGATCCCCAAAATGATTACTGAAGAGAATGGAATCACAGCACACAGTAAAGGGTCATGCCTTTGGAACATATTAAACCCTGGCCCGTACAGTCTACTCCCATTCAATGAAGTAAATAGTGTGGGAAGAAACAGCCAGGGAATTGTTATGGCTAGGCTTGTATAGGCCCTAGGGCCGATAGCCTAGTACCAACCTATGAACCTATGAACAGGTACTATAAAAAGTAAATATCTGCTATGGAAAAATAAACATTATGTCAAACATTATTCCAGGTTACATAATACGGTTAGGTTAAGCTACAGGTTAAATGCCAGTCTACCAGACAGATCTTTTAAACATTCAGATGTCTATATGGGTGTGTGTCTACTATATCACATCAGGAGCACACAATGCAGTCTAGCTATAAAAATAACATAGATTATGCCTATATTATTTTTATTATCACTTTTTTATGCTGGAGTGAATGGTTGAACATCTAATTTGATGTAGTTTACCAGGCATTCCATCATACCAAGCCATCAATACGGAAGTGCTTAAATATTGTCCAATGTCACTAAGTTGCTTTGGTCATAAAGACTGAGAAATCTTGTCATAACAACATGGAGACCTATGATCACGCATTTTCTTCAGAACTTGTCTGTTTTGTGACTGTGAGATTTTCTATTTCTGAATTAAGAAGGTAAATTATTACAAAAAATGATAGGAGTTTTAGTATTGTTATTGGGTTAATTCATGCTGCTGGAGGATTACAGATGGAAAGGGGGACGTAGAAGAGAAATGTCTGGCATCTGTGGTAACATAGATGACCAATAACATGGAGCTGTATGGGTGTGTTGCTATTACACTAACTTGTGAGCATGCATAACTGTTTCAAAACCTCCCTAGTTTAAATGAACAGCCATATCTGTTTTGTAACATTAGTAAGAAAACAAGTCTTAAACAATGTTCAACAATTTCTATAGCTGCCTTCCTCTTTATGGAAACTCATGGATAGCATTGCCAATCCATAAACTAACAAGGTGGTGCTAGCTGCAAGACTCTTCCCAATATATATTTGAGATAGCTCCTGAGTGCATCACCTCCATTCTATTTCCGGTATGTAGTTCTGCACTATAAGCCATACTCCCCATTCAGAAAATAAATAAATAAATGGAGGAACTGTTTTCAAAGATGGATAATTATCCACAGCACTATAAAATCTGCCATCCTATATTATTTTTTAAAAGGAATACAATACCAATATAACAATTCAAGGCAGCAAACTGGCCTATTTACTCCATGACTTTATCCACCCAAACAAGTGAGGATTTGCTTAAGCCAGACAAATGATAAATAGCAGTAAACAACCCCTATACATTTATAACAGGCTTGCTATTACCAGGCTGAGGAGTGGTAATTCATCACTGTGACAAAGCAGAAGTTCCCTGAGACTCCACGAGCAGAGCACGTTTCTTTTACATGTATTTCATTGAATTGAACTTACAGTTGTGCTATACAGCTAATCATAACATGGTTTGGTTAAGCTGGAGGTCAAATGCTTTATAACATTTTGCACTGTTATAAATCTTTTTTACTGTTTCACTGCATTTTTGTACTGTTTTAACTGTATTTTCATTGTTAGATACTGTTTCATTACTGTAATTGCATTTTTATTGAATTACTTATCTGTAAACTACTTTTTGATACTAAGAGTTCTATTTTCTGTTTATGAGTTGTCTATCTGTGCTTTTCTCTGTATTTTCTGTGAGGTTTCTGTGTTCTAGTCAGGTAGCATATTCTGGATAGAGGCTTGCTGTATCCAGGCATGGTTGTTTTCGTGTTGAGTTCCCTGTGTTTCTGGCAGCCATCTTATGCTGGTAGGGGCATGTCTTCTCTGTTAGTGAGAACAGGGTTGCCTGACCTTCTCTAGCATGAGTGATTGGATGGAAGTGCAGAGGCTAGTAGGACTGGGTAGTAATCCGAGCTTCTAGAGTCTTCCATCTTTTCTAGTATCTAAACCCTGTGTTTGCAGGGTGTTGCACTTGTTTGCTTGTTGAGCACTGCTGCTGCACTGTTTTAACCCATTGTGAGGTATCTCAGTTGCATTTTTTCCCTTATCAGCACTCCTGTGTAACTGACGCGCTCCTGTCCAACTACTGTGTTGACTGTATCCAGCCCTACTCACACCTATAAGGTACTCTGTTCTGATAGCACACACTACCATCCTTGACCTTTCTTTCACAAATCCTGACAACCATGGACAGACAATTTCCTGTGACTTCTCCTGTTAGTCTAGTTGATATGAGCATCCTGAGACAGTGTAGCAACTGCCTCATGTACACAGACAACCCTCTTCTTCTACCATCTAGGAACACAATGTGTGAGAGATGCAATTACATTAGTAACCTAGAATCCTTGCTGTCTCAATCACAAGCCAGTACATCTGGCACCGAGAAGGTTGTCTGCACAAACACCACAAAGTCTACTACCACCCACACCTGTACAGTACATTCCTACATATGTGGAGGTTCTTAACAAAAACATACCTAAACAAAAGGGACCTCCGTGGCAAAAGCCCACACACACATAACAACCCACTACACCAAGGATCACACATAGTACACATTCCTGTCTTACAGGCATGTGCAATATGTGTGATATACATGGCTGTGTCTCACAGTCTCTAAGGCCTCACAAACCCTGCATACTAATCATAGAAGACTCTGTCATGAGACACACAGATGTGCCCCTCACCAGACTAGACAAGAGGAAAGTCACGGTAAGTTTCTTGTCAGGTGCTAGATTCTGCCATATCACTCACGCACTCAAGTCTCTCAATAACAGGTGCTGTTATGACTGTCATAGTCCATGTTGGTGTGAATGACCTGAGACGAACCTCTCTGGACTATATGAAGAGAGACATGATTGAGTTTGCTGAATATGTGTCCCAGGCAGGTATGTCCTTAGCCTTAAGCAGCATCTTACCATCACCCAGAATGAAGACTCAATACAAACAGAAAATGATTGACTAACAATTGTCTTAGTTTCTGGTGTCATTCCAAGGGAATCCAGTACCTGACAGCCTGGGAGGACGTGATTAATAGACTATGATGCTTTGCCAGAGATGGCCTTCATCTGTCTCCCATGGGCTTCAGGCTTCTGGCAAAGGCCCTTGCCTCTCCCATAGTGCCTTTTTTAGGCAAAATCATGACGACAAAATTGCCAACATGAAAAATTCTTCTAAATGAAATTTAAAGGTCATGCTGCTAAACGCTAGGAGTCTTAACATGAAACTGCACTCATTGCAAGCATTCCTATCCCTGCAAGATGCTGACATTTGTGCAGTCACTGAAATCTGACTCAAAGTTGTGGAGAGCATCCCAGCTACAAAGCCAAAGAAATTGGAGTTTTAATATTTATCAAAGACATACACACCTCCAGGCTGGTCAAACAGTATGACACACAGACGAGACTCCAGGCACACTTAACTATTGGCAAAACAGCTATTGAAATCATAGCTAGGTACAGACCCCCAACCATGACTCAGGAGGCCCACTCCACCTATCTGGATTTACTTGAATCCATCAAGATTTAACCCACTACCCTGATCCTGGGTGACTAACTACCCGACCATAGTGTAGAAGACCTATTCTAGCTCAAACATGAATGGCCAGAGATTCCTTGACTTCATCAATTCCAGTGCATTGGATCAGCTGGTTGACACCCCCACAAGAGGTGAAAATATCCTGGACCTAGTACAAACCAACATGAGTAGCCACTGTAACACCCCTACAGTGTCATCCTCCTTGGTAAGATCTGACCATAAAACAATCACTTTCAAAGTCACCATCTCCCCTGAACCCCCTCCCCCCTTGCCAGGGTTGAACAAAACTTTTCCAAAGCTGACTACATCCTCCTAAGAACAGGCATAAGCAGCTTCACAGCCACCATCCCTTCAGTTGAAACTAGCACTAATGTTCAAACCTACAACAAAAACTATATGAGCACCTACATGGCTGCATGGACTCAGCAATACCTGATAGGACCAAATCATCTTCCTCAAGGAAGAGTAAACCTGTCTGGAGGACAGCAGCAATAACAAAACTCTATAAGAAAAGGAAAAAAAATGCTGTCCAGGACCAAGAAGGAGCAGGTGCCAAGTTGGAAGCAATCTCTCCTTGGTCTTAACAAGCAAATAAGTTCACTGGTGAAATTCTCTAAAGCTAACTTCGAGTTCAAACTGACCACATCCACTAAGGGCAATCACAAGGCCTTCTTCGCATACATCACAATCTCAAAGGTAAGAACCAAATCTGCTCTGAATTGGTGGTCAAGAATACCACATACACAAACACCATAGATATAGCCAACCTGCTGGCAGACAAGTTCAGTAAAAACTTCATCCCCCTGTCACCCCCATCAGTAAACCAGGACATTCCCAGCACCTGCCCCCATCCCCTCATCACCAGGGAGCAGGTCATTAATGACCTCTCAAAGGCAAAAAATACAGTCCCATGGGCCTGACAGCATCTCTGGCTGTGTCCTACATTAACTCAGGCAAGAGCTCTCAGCACCACTAGGCACTCTATTCAACCAAAGCCTGTGCAACGGCTTCATCCCAGCAGATTGGAGGACAGCCACTGTCATCCCTCACAAAGATGGAGCATCTACCGACCCAGGAAATGATAAGCCCATCAGTCTGACTAGCCTGATCTGCAAGGCCATGGAACGCATTATCATGGACCTTATAAACAAGGACAGTGGCAACCTCCAAATGCTTGATCCTACGCAGTTTGGTTTTGTCAAAGAGAAATCATGCCTGTTAAACTTGGTTCTTTGAAACAGTCACCAAAGCCATGAATGAGGGGAAGACAGTGCACATCACCTACCTTGACCTAGCCAAAGCCGTCGACACTATTCCACACTTGGGCATAATAGATAAACTCTCCCAGCTAGGCATCAACCTGTATGTTACCAGATGGGTAGCTAACTGGTTCACTGACAGAACCCACTCGGTCAACATGGAAGAACCCACCTCTAGTAGTAGACCTGTAACAAGTGGCATACCCCAAGATTGGTCTTGGGGCCTTTACTGTTTAGGATGTACTTTTCTGAGGTGCAAGCCCAAACCAGTGGTCTGCGGCTGACCAAGTTTGCAGATGACTGCAATCTGGGTGCTGTCTTAAATTCCCCTAGTGATGTGAACATTCTCCAAGAGGGCCTTACTCAAACTAATGGCTGGTGCCAGATGCATGACCTCAAACTGAATGCCAAGAAATGCATCATTATCCCCTTTGTGGAAAATGACATCCCCACTAATTATCACATTAATAACAATGCACTAAGCATGCAATCAATCATGGGGGACTTGGGTACCCAAATAGAATGCAGGTTGATAGCAACATGACGTTTGACCACTACATTGCATCCATTGTATGTAAGTCTTTCTACATGGTCCACCTCATAAGTAAGGGTATTTCATCCAGGAACAAGTAGGTCATAACATTCCTGTACTCCTTCCTTATCAGACCAATTTTTGAGTACAATGCCCCTTCGGCATGTACCTTGCCAAGTACATGCAACAGTTGGAGAGACCACAGAGCTTCCTGACCAGGAAAATCCCGGGTCTCAAACACCTATCCTATACCGATAGGCTAAAATCCCTGTCCCTCTACTCAGTCTCGTACAGACTGCTCAGAGGTGACCTGTGTCTGGCATACAAGGCTGCTTCAGGTTCAGCCTTGATGGACTTGCTGCATATCCATAAGTCAAACTCTACTCACACAACCTGCACACAAGGCTTCAACCTAGTCTGTGACATTAATAGAACTTGTTGGTGGGATAGATTTGTGTCCCAACAACTCCCCCATCTGTGGAATAGACTCCCTCTCCATGTCAAGCAGGGTAACTCACTAGCCCCTCTTTAAGAGGAACATGGACGATTGGATGGGAAACAGAAAATATACCCCTGGGATCTGACCTGTGTCCCTGCTGGACAGGGAAAACAGGTGCTGACTTTGTGGGAACATGAGTGAAATTCTTGGCTAGGCTTATAAGGGCCTCTGAGCCAATAGCCTAGTATTGTCCTATGAACCTATAACTGTCCTCCACATTCTTAGTTTTAGCAATGGCTACTAATAATGCATTTTAATATGTACACAAGTAGTGCTTCTAGTTAAAATCTTAGGTCTTTCTTCCCTCTCTTTCAACTACAGACTTGCTTGAAAAGGCTTAATTAGTTCACTCACTGTCATCACAATAAGCCCATATTTCTCCCTAATCTTACCATACAACATTTTACCAAATATTGGTGCCCCTTCTAATCTCCTTTATTGTACTCAATACATTACTACTTCCACATCAGTTCAAATATGACAGAATACAGGGTTGAATTTCTGCAACTGACTTTTGTTAGCAATGATGATCTCATCATGTTTTTTAGGATACCCAGAACAATCTCTTATCTCTCTCTTTCTCTCTCTCTTTCTTTGTAGAGGCCATGCTTTATTAGACATTTTAATAACAAGACAATATCTACAAGCATATGTATCATGAAATTTGCATGCAGAATAAATCACAGACAGAAGTAGAGGCTGTCCAGGAGCTCGTGAGATTTTTCGTTATTAACATTTCTGATTAATACCTACCAGTGCAGCCCAAAACCACTGTTTAAATATTTCAGAAACCTTTAATAAACAAGTATCCCATCAATCCCATCTTTCTTACATAACCACTGTTTAGAGATTACTCTTAAATTCCAGAGATTACATTTCTGTCTAATACTCTTACTGAAGATTCCCCATAGATTAGACAAAAGAAAAATCAATTGAATAAAGCAATGTGCTGAACCAAAAATCACAAAATTTTAAGGAAAATTACAGCACAATATGCCATGTAAAAGATGTTATTTAAATAAATAGGATGACATTAAGCTTCATCAGGTTCAAACTTTCTCTCCTAGCATTTCTTCTATCCTTCAACCTGCACCACTAATCTATTATTTATTGATATGCTTGATTTATAAGTCTTTCATTTCTCCCTCTCTTTCTGGGTTCTGATAAAAACTCAGTCATTGGGGTGGTTATCATTGCCTGCAAGAGCTTGTCTTATTTTTGTCACTCATCTTTCAGACTAAGATAAAGTAACTGATCCCTGCTGGCCAAGCTAAATTTCCCCTTGGCTTCCAACCATTCCATAATTTTATTTGATTTCTCAATCTGCTCCCAGTGTTCATGATCTGACTGCATCCTTGCCCAGACATAAGTAACTACTGTTTGCTGTCTCCTTGTGGAGCCCTTGTAATAGGAACCAAATGACAGAATTTCCTTCCTTCATCTGCTACATGAAATACTACTTAAATAGATCTCCATCATCTTGTATGCATGATATCCCACCCGATTAACCTTATTACATTTCTTGAACTGCAGCTAAAACCCTGTCCTCTTTATCTAGCCTTTGCCATATTGTGTTTTCTGGAGTATAAAAACACGATTGGCCCACTTACAGAATTCAGGGTACTAAGAACATTTTTGTGACTCTAATCTTGCTGAACACGTCTCTGCCCAGCAATCTGAATTCCCTTATTTTCTTTGCATTTTAAGTTTCTCTTTTGCTGCATCACCCACATTTGGTTTAATACTACTCCCAAGTACCTTATTTGAATATGACCATATAGGTAAGGGTGTTGCTGTACTAATCCACTTGTATGAGCATAGTTATATGCAATAGTATTAGTTTTTCCATACATTAATTTTGTACCCCATGAATGCTTCAAACTGCTTCAACACCGAACATACAACCCAGTATTCACTTCAGTCTGATAAATCAGGACATCATCAGGAAATAGTGCTATTTTATGAAATATTTCATACCACTGATACCCTTTCATGTTACATGTTCCATACCAGTGATACCCTTTCATGTTACATGTTCCATACCAGTGATGCCCCTTCATGTTACATGTTCCATACCAGTGATACCCTTTCATGTTACATGCTCCATACTTGTGATACCCCTTCATGTTACATGTTCTATACCAGTGATACCCCTTCATGTTAGAACTTATCTTTTCTGCTAATGGTTCTATATAGAATGCAAACATCAATGATGAAATTGGGCACCTATGTTTGATGCCTCTCTGCAGATTGAATGCCCCTGTTGACTTTCTGCTATATTTCATTTTCCTTCAGAGCTCATCTACACAGATGTTATAAGTCTTATAATAGCACTAAGAATATCTGTCCTGGCCATTAGTTTAAACGTATAGTTCTCACTTTCTCCACAGCCAGGTTTATTATTAATAGAGGGCCTTTCTGTTTTTCTGCTTCCTTTCGTATCATAAGTGTTCTGTCGATATTATTAAATGCCTGTTTCCCTTCAACAAATCCACACTGGAACTGGTCTATAGTTCATGGCAAAATCCCAGCAGCTCTCTTAGCTAGGAGGGACACAAAGTCCTTGTAGTCATGACTACCTTCCTCGAACTATACTACTGATCTAATCAGCGTATCCTATAACTAAAAAGATCATCTCTACTTGACTCCAAGTAGACTATTCTCTATCTGTTAAACCTAGCACTTGCTCCTACAGTACTTATTACCTTGATACAGCACTCTTGTCATAGATAGTACCCCAAAAAGGCAAACCCCCATTTCTCGGTCACCCACATCCCCCGGAATCTCTTTTAAAGTTTTTTTGTCTATTCCTTCTAGCATGTCGAGGGATCAGTTGCTAGTGTCCTCTCCTGCTCAGCTGGTGAACCTGGGAATATTGAGGCAATGTTACAATTGCCTCATGTACACAGACAACCCTCTCCTCCTCCCACAAAACACAAATACATGCGAGAGATGCAACTATACGGCCAAACTGGAGGCTGAGCTCTCTCAACATAGGACTGGCAAGACCAGTCAGGAGGAGAAGGTTACCACACACACTATAGACCCAGTCTCACATAGTACCATCACAACCTCAAATCATACACATAAACACACAAAGACATACTCGGAGGCTCTGATCAAAAATCTACCAAAACAGCAGAGGCCACCAAAGCAGACACGCAAACAACCACCACCTCAGAACACAATACCTGAAACACATAGACCTCACAGTCAGAGTGTCAAACAGTCACAGCCCTTAAGGCCAAACACAATGCCAGACACACAAGTCATTGGTGACTCCATAGTCAGACACACTGACATCCCGCTCACCAGACTGAGTAAGGAGAGAGTTACAGTAAGCTGCCTGTCGGGCGATAGAATCCGCCACATAATGCAAGCACTCGGGTCTCTCAACAGCAAGTACAAATACGACTCAGTCATTGTCCACGCTGGTGTAAACGACCTGAGACGTACCTCCTTGGACTACATGAAAAGAGACATTGAGGAGCTCTCTGATTATGTAGCCCAGGCAGGTATGACCCTGACCTTGAGCAGTATCCTACCTTCACCAAGAATGATGCCACAATACAGAGATAAGATGATCAGCTTTAACAATTGTCTTAAACTCTGGTGTCATTCAAAGGGGATCCAATGTCTGTCTGCCTGGGATGACATGCTGGACAAGCCACGCTGCTTCGCAAGGGACGGCTTGCACCTGTCACCCCTGGGAATCCGGATATTGGCAAAGGCTCTTGCCACCCCATAGTGCCTTTTTAGGCAAGGCTCAAATTCTAAACCTACCACCCTAGAACACAAAAAGGAAAAACTAAGGGTAATGCTGCTCAATGCCAGAAGTCTAAATCTCAAAATGCACGCACTCGAGGCCCTTCTCAGTATGGAGAACATCGATGTCTGTGCTGTGACAGAAACCTGGTTCAAGGCTCCTGAGAGCACCCCAGCACTATCAGGTTTTACCTCATATCATGCTTTCCGGCCCCAAAATCCGGACAATAACAAGAAAGGAGGGGGGGTATCCATATTCATCAAGGACACCCACACCTCAAGACTGGTGGCAACGCACGATGCATCGGAGACCATCCAGGTGCAATTAACCATAGGCAAGACTGCTCTGCAAATTGTAGCATGTTACAGGCCACCCTCACAAACTCAGGAACCTCACATGGCCTTCCTGAAAACACTGGAGGGGATAAATGTATCACCAAACACCATCATACTAGGTGACTTCAATTACCCTAATATAGACTGGGAACACTACTCAAGCCCAAACACCCTAGCCCAAAAGTTCCTGGAATTCATAAACTCAAATGCCATGGAACAACTAGTCACCATCCCCACAAGAGGAGAAAACATACTTGATCTCATCATCACGAACATGGGAGCACAATGTTCAACACCGGAAGTATACCCCTCACTGGTGAGATCAGATCACAAACTAAGCTCGCTGGAGGTCCTCATCCCACCCCCACCTGAAATAAAAAAGACCACAGTAAAGAACTTCTCGAAAGCCGACTTCACACTTCTAAAGACTAGTGTGGTCTCCTTTATGGCCCCCGAGACGGCAGAAAACAGTACTCAAGCCGCTGAATCACTTACAAATGCCTTCTACCAGCATGGATAAGGCAATCCCAAGCAAAACAAAGACTCTTTGTACCAAAGGCAAGCGTCCAGTCTGGTGGACCCCAGCCATAAACAAACTCTACAACAAAAGGAGGAAGCTACTACAAGATAGAGCAAAATCCTTAAAAGGTAAGACACCTTTGATCACTATAAGTAAAAAACTAAGAGCTCTCATAAAATCATCCAAAGCAAATTTTGAGAGAAAAATAGCTAAAGACTCAAAAGACAATCATAAGGCCTTCTTTAGCTATGTTAGAAACCTGGGAGGAAACTCCCAGATATGCTCAGAACTAGTTCAAAATGATGTGAAGATTACTGATCCTACAGACATTGCCAACATACTGGCTGACAGGTTCAGTGCAAACTCCCCCCCCCTCACCCCCAAAAGGAGAGATATCTATACCAAACGATTGCAGCCCCCCAAACATCTCTAACGCCCAAGTGAGAACTGCTCTCTCCAAAGCAAAAAACACAGCATCCATGGGACCTGATGGTGTCCCCGGCTGTGTGCTCCACGAACTCAACGAGGAATTAAACCCACAGCTAGGACAGCTGTTTAATCACAGTCTCACCTCTGGATACGTACCCAGGGAATGGCGCACTGCAACTGTGGTCCCACTTCACAAAGGCGGTGCCTCCACCCACCCTGGAAATTACCGGCCCATTAGCTTGACAAGCCTTATCTGCAAAGCCATGGAGAGGATCATAATGGAACTCATAAATAAAGACATAGGGAATTTGCAGACTTTGGATCCAACCCAGTTTGGCTTTGTCAAAGGCAGATCATGCCTTTTAAACTTGGTTGACTTTTTCAAAACAGTCACCAAAGTCATTGATGAGGGAAAGGCAGTCCATACAGCCTACCTCGATCTGGCGAAGGCCTTCGATACAATACCCCACTCGGGTATCATTGAAAAACTCATCAGCTTAAATGTTAACCCATACATCACAAGATGGGTTGCAAACTGGCTGAGTGACAGAACCCACAGGGTCAGAGTTGCTGGCGCCATGTCAGACTCAAAGCCTGTCACAAGTGGTGTCCCACAGGGCTCAGTCCTGGGCCCACTCTTGTTTGGCATCTACTTTTCGGAAGTACAAGCAAACACAGGAGGGTTATGGCTGACAAAGTTTGCAGATGACTGCAAACTGGGCCATAGTCGAAAACACATCTGACACAGATATCCTTCAGAAGGGTCTCACAGATACGGATAACTGGTGCCAGAGCCATGGCCTAAAGTTAAATGCCAAAAAATGCATAGTCATACCCTTCGGGAAAAACAAGGTTACCCCTAGCTACCATATAGGTGGCAATCCACTGAGCACAGAAGAAGTTATCAGGGACCTGGGGACCCAGGTTGACAGTAGCCTGTCATTCGACACCCATGTAGCTAAAGTAATTAGGAAGACCTTCTACATTGCCCACCTTATCATGAAGGGATTCACATCTAGATCAAGGGAGGTCATAGTCTCCCTTTACTCATCACTCATCAGACCAATGATTGAGTACAATGCCCCATTCGGAATGTATCTGACCCGACACTTGCAGCAGCTGGAGAGGCCACAAAAGTTCCTCACCAAAAGGATAAAGGGTCTCAAAAATCTGTCCTATGCTGCCCGATTGAAAGAACCCCAGCTCTATTCAGTCGCTTACCGCTTGCTCAGAGGTGACCTTTGCCTGACATACAAGGCCATGTCAAACCCAGATTTGATGAATATGCTTCACCTCAAAAAATCTAGATCCGTCAGAGCCACAAGGGCAGGAGACTTAAACCTCGACACGGCTATTAATAGGACGTGCTGGAGGGATAGATTCATCACCCAAAGACTCCCTATGCTGTGGAACAAAATCCCGGTATATGTGAGGCAGAGCACCTCGCTGGCCTTGTTCAAGAGAAATCTTGACCAATGGATGGGAGATCGCAGATATACCCCTGGGATTACCTCAGTGTCACTGCTCGACAGAGGCACAGCAAAATAATGGGTATAGTTCCCCATACTAAAGGGGTGGAGTAAGCCACAAAACTATGGGCTAGGCTTGTAAATGCCCTCGGGCAGATAGCCTAGTATGAACCTATGAACCTATGAACCTATTCAAGACTGAAATAGGTCTATAAGAGGCAAGAGATTTATTATTGTTCCCTTCCCTTGGCAATACATTTATTTTATTAACCTATCCCCCCCTAACATCCATACCTCATCTGTGATGCCATCTGATCCAAGCATCTTTCCTGTTGCTTGTCCCATCAAGCTAATTTTAATTTCCCTCATAATTTTCTTTGAATCTAGAGTCTGACACAGTTATGTCAATTGTATATCCTATTTTTCTGTAGTCCCACAGTTCTCACCATCATATAATTTCTATAGGGTTCCTAAATTTAGTAATTAGTCTCTGTGCTATTTCTATGTCACACTGTCCTGGCCAATATTTTTTGTGCTGCCAGATTTCTATAAAAAAAGTTTAGTTTCAAAGAAGCTACCTTTTATTCCTATATCCAGTTTAAGTCTGCCATGATCTTTTCTTTATCCTCCTGATATCTCCCTAATTCTCCTTCAGTGAGCCCTCTTAACTGCCTTGAAAAAACTATATTTTTTGATATATAAATTCCTACTACAGTAGATAGTCGATTATCCAAACTAATTAGGACCTAGGGCAGTTCGGATAATCAGACTTTTCGGATAATCGAACATATAATTGAACCAGATGAACTTCTAAAATCTTGTTTTTTTCTGCACAGAGGAATATACTTTTCAACCACTCAGTGATTCTAGTGGACAATAAAAAAATATGTTTCACACAAGAGCTGGCTACAAGCTCAGAAAACATGCTCAATTGAATACTTATGTTTACATATTCAGACTTTACGATTTTTCCTACCTGAAAACTTTGGAAGGCTGGTTCTGATATTGACACTTCAGATAATCAATGATCGGATAATCGACTCTCTACTGTATTCTCCCACATCTCCTCCTTAAACATTTTCAGCCTCAGGATCACGTTAAACTTTTTCTGTTTTATAATTATATTGCTATTTTATACATTTCCTAAAATGTTTCCTTTTATCAGGTAAGTACAACATTTCCTGTGCCTGTCTTGGAATCTAATTTTGGGTGTATCTCTAAGTTTCTTACTTGGCCTATGGGCTCACTAGTTTGCTATATCCTATCTTGCCAATTCATATTAAGGGATACAGGATCAAACTTCGTATATTGGGATATAGTTTGTACTCCTGTCCCCATGTCTTTAATTCCAAATGCTTTGGAATACTTTTCACGATTTCCCCTCTACAGTTGCACACACTCTTCAGTCCACCTCATGCATCTTTTAAGTCACCAACATTCCAGTCCCCCTCACATAATATTGATCCCGTCTGTTAACGTATCCTTCCATTAAAACCTTTTTTAACTGGTAAAACTTTGTGTATATGTGTGTGGGGGGTACATATTCCAAAGCCAAAGAAACTTTATTATGGTAGACCTTCCCCCTTGTCCACCACAAAGCATACAGCTGGCCACCTCTGGCCACCAGTTTCACATTTTTATGCTGCTCTGTAATCCCAGAAAAATGTAATTCCTAGGCAGATAAATGTGTTTCCTGTAACAATCGTGTTACAGAGTAAGGATGTTAATATTCTTCTTTTATTTTGATCTTCCATTACCATTTACATTCCATGAAATTACAGACAAAAACATTTAAGCAATCAATTAAGAAAACCATCTAGAGTCACTCTGTTTCTGTTATTAAACTAAGCTTTAGTGTATAGATCACACTTCATCTTAGTGTATAGATCACACTTCATCTCTGAACTGCTATGCATGGTATTTTTTGGCGGCTATGCCTATCCTGCACTCTACCCTCCCCTCCCTCTTTGGGGCTGATCCAAAAACTTATAACACTTTTACAGACACCATATCTTCCTTACTTCAATCCTCATTTAGGGCAAACAATCTTAAAAATTTGTTTTCCAAAATTTCTGACTTTCTAAAATGTAGAGAATGCCACTCATATATTGTATTATTTTCTAGCGCCATGACATTTAGCATAATATTTCTGTCCTGCAAACCAATTATATGACAATTTACAACAAGTAGTCCTCCATACCTCCCTACTTCAAATCTTTAGTCAAAGCCTCCTTTGATTTTACAAACAATGTAGTCACTCATTATTTATTTATTCCAATAATTGTGCTCTAATCTTTCAAATTCTTCACCCTCTGCATTTTAAGTTTAGTTAAATATCCCCAACAGGAAGGTGCAAATGTAAACATATACTTACAGTGACAAACTCTAAAATCAATACATCCTCCTAGTTTTGTAACATAATGAACAATTCCTCCGAAGAACATAATCATCTTATTTCACTGTTACAAGGCTTACCTTTGCCCCTACAGAGGGTTATCTCTTCCTCTTCCCAAACATAAACACAAGTAAAACACTAAAGACCAGATTCCAAAAGACTTGCTCTCAGTGTAAGTGACTTATTCTGTTGGAAGTCTGCCCTGATTCTGAAACACTTGTTCTTGGTGTAAACACAAGTAAAACACTAAGGGCCTGATTCCAAAAGACCTGAGACCAAGTTTTGGAGGAAGTGACTTACTATGAGAGGACTGGCTCTACACCCCGGCTTTAGAGTTTAATAGAGAAAATTTACATATTACTTCTGCCCAGCACCGATACTGAATTAGATAATCATTGTCCGTAGGCAGAACCTTGCATTTATTTGCCAGTCAAGTTTATTACATCACTGACCTCCTTCAATTTCCTCCATCTTTTCCAATAATTTCAGTGGCACTGATTCATCCTGCATTGCCCTTGTCAAGTTCTCATGGCTATACTTCCTCCCCTCATCCAGGTTTTTTTCTTGGAAAGGGGAATGGGCTTAATACAGCTTGTGCATTGAGACTTCCCCTGCTCTCACTGTTCACTGGTAGAGTATCTCCTTGCTCTAAGCCCAGTTGATTGACTCGCTGCTACTTGATTGGTAAATTGTATATTTCATCCAGCATCTGCTCGGTACACAAAAGGACTTTGTGGCATTTGTACTAAATACCCTTAAGGTAACCAAGTAAAGTAATTCAAACTTGAGGCTACCTTCACAGCATTCACAGCTGAAAAAAGATAATTCTGAGTTCTAGTAAGGGTAGAGAAATCAGTTTTCACAAAAAAAAAAGCTTGCGAAACATATTGAGATCTTGCCTATCTTTCATAATTGTGCCAATACAGCATCCACTAACTGGCATTTCTAAGACAATGATGACAGGTCAAGGAGTTCTCTTCCTTGCCACTGTAGCAAAATAGTCCCTTTGCACCTTATCAAGGAGTTCCCCTGACTGAGGAATCCTATTCTACTCGCTGTTTTGTAGTTGCATGAAGACAATGCAGGTGGTGTCTTTCAACTTTTCTGGAATTACATTAAGTGCAAATTTTTTGTTCTGCATGATGCCTCAAGGGTCAGCTCTTCCTGAGTGGCTATGGTCTTTGTCATCTGCACTTTAAACTTCATTTAAGCCCTTTGAAGCCCCACAATGTCATTGGAATGCATACTGTGGGCTTCTTCAATGGAGTTCAGACTAATTTGAAAGTTTTTTAAGAACTATGAGCAATTTTTAAATAATTCAAAATCATCTGTGTTTACTCTTATTAATTAATGTCTTGTCTCCTTCCTTTCACTGCGCCTCATTATTCTGCCTCTCATCAAAGCCTCTTCTAATTAAACTTAAATGCAAACTGCCATCTTATAACATGAAAACATGTGGACCTTTCTACCTTTCCAGCAACAGAAGTGCTGAGGATCCTTACCTCTGATAAAGCAGATATGGATATTTTTTAACTGTTGCATTTTTCTTTAGGGAAGAAATGTGGTTAAACAGTGACGCAAATCTTAGGTCATAAAAACTCTTTGAACTTACTTGTCTGTTTTACTTTTTTAATGTTAGATACATGTTCCTAACATTTGTATGCCAGTCTGCTAATCCAGTGACAAAGAAAGGTATACAGTATCCAGCTAATTCCAGGTACAAACAAGCACCAAGAACTGCTCTGCCTAAATTAAATGTTGATACATAATATCATTAATGCTATCCATTCATCTGCATTGTGGGTCCAAAGGATTCTGTTGCCTGCACAAACTTTGATGCTATATCCCTTCTTACTAAAACTATCATTTGGCATACAAAATATATATATATATATATATATATATATATATATATATATATATATATAGTAAGAACGGAGCAAAAGCGGAAATGTAAGATACAATGATGTTTTATTCTTCAAGACAAGAACAGATAAGCACACTTTCGCTTATAGCTTCGTTGGATCCATAAATAAAAATCATTCACTCACAACATTTTATACACAAATTTAAAAAATAAATAACCAATCAGAATTCTACATCAATTAATGCCTTAAAGGTGCAACGTGTATCAGTGACATACACTAGTTGATTCATTCTCTAAATAGTACATAAATATGTAAATATTCAGAGCATATATAGAAGTCACAATAAAAGATGTAAAAACAGAAGAAATACATGTGCTAAGTATATGCATTTACACATGTAATTATCCTTCTAAAGATAATAACATAATCTAAGAACCAGTACACAAAATCGACATAGTACATGTACCATAACAGATATGTTCATGATATGAAGAATATGAAAGTATAAATATATACATAAAAAATATATATAAGAGAGTACATAAAAAATATAGATATATATATATAAAACAAATAAATCATATAGTGAAAAGATAAATAAAATAAAATATGTCAAGAATATATCAAGAAAGATATATAAATATGTGTCCATAATTATATACCTACATATATCTAATATTATCTAACATTACGACGTTTTCTCAATGAGGGTTTTATGGATGCCCTTTCATTAAGTCCTGCTCTTCTATCAGCCCTTAACATAATGATCCACTTATTCTCCCTAGACTCAGTATGGTTCCTGATGCCCCCTTCTCGTATACTTGGTGGAATAACTTCTAAAGCTCGAAATCAAAAAGTATGACTTTCATCATTTTGCATGGAATGCTTGGCTAGGGCATTATGCGCCAGATACTTCCTAATGTGTTAGATGTGCTCACGTATTCTATCCCTGAAGGGTCTGTTGGTTTTACCAACATAAAATGAAGAACATCTCTGGCATACAGCTAGATAGACAAGATGAGATGTCATACAGTCAGCAATGGCTGAGGTTCTAAATTCTCTATGCAGGTTAGGATGGAAAAAGCTCTTACTCTGATCTATGTATATGCAAAAATTACAATGCCCACAGGGTTTTGTATGGCCATCATCAGAGGGTACATATCTGTCCCTGGGATAACAAAGCATCCTCTTGAGGTTCTTTTTATTACGGTATAAAAAATGTGGATGTTCACCTACTATCTTACTTATTTCTCCATCTACTTGTAAGATGGACCAGTTCTTATGAATAATGTTATGTAATTCTATTCTATCACTGGTATAGAAGAAGGGAATCTTCACAATGGGGTTACCATAAATATGCTCCTCTCTATTTAGATTCAGTCTCGGTCCAAAATATGGTGCAGCTACTCCATCTCTACAGCCTGCTGCTTCTGTTAGGTGCTCATCTATCTCATATCTGTTATATCCCCTACCCATCAATTTCTGTCTTAGACTATCCAATTCCTCCAAGAATCCATCATTGGAGGGGTTTAGCCTGGAGGCTCTCATCCCTTGACCCTTGATGATATTTCTAAATATATGGGGAGGATGCATGCTAGATCTCATTAATAGACTATTCCGATAGCATGACTTACGGTACACACCAGTATTAAATAATCCATTAGGTAGCCTTGCTATATACAAGTCAAGATAGTCTATTCTCGAGGAAGAGCTCTTCATAGTAAATTTGAGGTAGTCTGTTAGCTTATTCATTTTTCCAAAGAGAGTGTCTAACTCATCATCTCTCCCTTTCCATAAGATGAAAAGGTCATCGACGAAACGTCGATAGAAGACTACATGTGCCTTAAATTCCTCAAGCATAAATAGGGTAGTCTCTTCCCACTGCGCCAAAAACATGTTGGCATAGGTGTTGGCACATGGGGTCCCCATGGCAACACCATCCTGCTGCCTATAGATAGTATCATGAAAGATAAATAAATTATTTTCTAAAACTAGTTCTAGGAAGTGTGTTAGTAAATCTATCTGTATTAAGGTAAAGTCACTATTCTCATGCAAATAGTCTGCAATATATTGAATGCCTATATGATTGGGAATGATGGTAAAGAGTGACTGTATGTCCAACGTTACCAGAATAAATTCATCCATATTGGTAGCATCTTTGAGACAGTCGTAAAGGTCTAAAAGAAAAGTTTTAGTATTCTTCAGAACATGTTTGCTCTTAGCTAATATAGGATGTAGGTATTTCTCAACATAGACCGAAAGATGTTCGGTCACCCATCCACCCCCAGCAACAATGGGTCTCATCGGTGGTTCACCCATGTTTTTATGGATTTTGGGGAGGCCTTGAATCTGTGGTATCTTTAAAACCCTTTCTTTACATTTCTTAAGTCTATCTTAACATTTTTGCAAAAGATCTTGAAAGAGATTGTAGCTTTAACCTGTACTTTACTATTATCTATTCTGTAAGACACCTGGGCTTTTTCTTCCATAATCCTGTCTGTTGTAACATGCTCCCATCTATAGCATCCCACATGGAAAACAACTATTTCTTCCTCTGTCAAAGTTTCTAGCTGGCTGTAGGATAATTCTTTGGTCAGTTGTTCAACTGTAAAGTCAGTGATGCTGTGTCAGAAAAACATTGCGGACATACTGCACTCATACTGATCACAATATTCTGGTGAATAAGGAAAAGTGATAAAGCAAATGATATAGCTTTAGCATCAGAAGGGACTCTATATACTCTGCTGTTAAGTCTGCAAACAGCCTATGTTCATAGACAGGAAAACAAAGGCCTAATTGAGTAAGAAAGCTAACAGTCACTTGGCCTGTACAGCTATATTTAAAATCCTTCAATACATTCACTGAGTACCTATATCTACAACACATTTGAGACAGTAAATTATGATAATGACAGCATCTCAGCAACATCGACTGTACTGTACAACCTATACATGAATGTGCCCTCTAAAAAAATAAGCCAGTGCTACATACTGAAAGCTTTTTCTATGTTAAAAGGAGGGTACACAACCCAAGGACATGCTGTTACTAGTGGCATAAGGGGCAAAACCAAATGCAAGGAGTATCTTGCCATATTTGGTAGGTCAGAACAGAATTTAATACTTTAGAACACAACCACCACCAAAATCCTGAGACTTCTCTGATACAACAGTAACATCACAAAGGATGTGCAGAGTTCTGTCACTTCATCAATACACCTGCAGAGACATACACATGTTCTGCACACTCTTCTATAGTCATTGAATCATGTCAGAGATCCAGTTCCCAGTGCATACCAGTCCTCCACCTGATTTGCTTAGGTTAGCTTCCTCTGTACATCAGTACTGCAACAATTCATCATTGCTCAAGCCAGTTCCCAATGCACACCAGCACTGTACCTGCTCAACTTTGCGTTAAGTTAGGTCCACGTGCACATCAGCACTGCTGTTCAAATTTGGTTAGGTCAGTTCCCAATGCACTCCAGCACTGCACCTATTCAACTTTGCTTAAGTCAGGCCCAAGTGCACATCAGCACCGCTGTTCAAATTTGGTTAAGCCAGTTCCCAACACACACCAGCTTTGTACTGGTTCTTGTTTATTTAAGCAAATGCACATATTTTCATATTCCTGCTACAGTGGCTAATTCTAGAGCTGAGTGTGCAACATTACCAAAGAGAAGTGATACAGTAAGAGATATACAACCTGCTAAAAAGCACTATGACTTTAGAAGAGCTGAATAATAATAGTAACTAAAAACTATTGCAATATTCTGCAGAAAAGAGCTAGATATAATGTTTAGCACATTTCAAACTTTGCAATAAAATGTTGCTCAGTACTGATATCCTTGTCTTTGTTTTTCACTCTGCTGATTTGCATCTAGCAGCAATATAGAAACAAAGCATTAAAAAACTGAAAAGTGTATGCAACAGTAGAGCATAACTGCTATAAAGTTTATATCATTTGACATTGTATAGTGATGTCTAGTTTGAAAGATCAGACTAGATGGAGTATGCTGTTTAGTATGTTGTTACATAAATGCCATACACCTGAATTTAAAATGACTACTTTTTATTATTATCATAGTTTACAACACACAAATACAACCTTAAGGATATCTCCGTCTTGCAGCTGGAAAACTTTGGCCTTCAGTTGAATTCCTTTGCCAGTTTGTGTCTGGATGGAATAGATGCATTCATGGTTATTGTTGTAGTTTTGGGGGTAGTTTGGTGACAGAAGGGTTCCCTGAGTTCCACTTACTGATGAGCCACATTCAGCTAGTAAAAAAGGGAAAAAAACAGCATTTTAGTAACTACAACATGCCTGGATGGCAAGCCAAGTCTCCAGCACAGACAGAAGGATATTGTGATGTATAATGCTGTTGCATAATACACTGCAATGACAATAACATTTTAAATGAGTAATAATTTAAGATTTTGATATCAGAATAAACATACAGAGTATAACCTAAAACTGTTGTTCTGATTCAGCTGCATAGTGAACGTCACTATGCGGTAAAAGTGACTGGACAAAGGATGCATAGTGAACATCACTATGCGGTAAAAGTGACTGGACCAAGGATGCATAGTGAACGTCACTATGCGGTAAACGTGACTGGACAAAGGAGCCTACTTTTTATTTTAGGAGGTGCTGTGTGGTATAAGTGTTTCATAAACTGACCCTTATTGCTAAACATTCTAGAATTTCTGTGAAAAAGAATTGCACTAGAACAAAATCACAACAACTAATGTTGTATTCTGATACTAAAGGCAGGTAGTGGTTTCCCTGATCAGAGTGGAGTCATTAAGGTGTTATGCATATCATGTGATGAGACAACGTGAGAAAATAACTTGATGAGATAAATTAAATATTTTTTATTCATGGCTGTGATGGACATAGTCTTATGTGTGATATTGCTCACTGTTCATTTCATCTGTTGTTGTCAGTTGTCATCTGTCCTGAAGTATCTCATCTCCATCATTAGTGCAAAGCCTTTTCTTTCAGAGATGGCCCAATGCATGAAATGAAAGTTTGGTTCTGTCCGCCTGCCTTCAAGCAGGCTTCAGCAGGCCTGAGATGCTTGCAGATGGTATTTTATGATAACACAGGTAAATACAGTTCTTGAACCCCACCCTTACCTTTTTCACCACACACTGAACTGCTGTGGTGCATTTGTGAACATGAATACAATTTCAGAATGTGTATTCTTGTTGACACACTGACCACCAGTATAACCAGTATACTTCTGCTCATCCTGGTCATTTTACATTCAGATAACCAAAATTATAACACAGAGGCATCACATCTGTTTTAGGAGGTATAAAAAGCAATGTCCTAATATAAAATTATATTACAAATTATTCAAACCTTATTCGTAATACAATTCATTTTGTTTATACCTTAATTTCCCAAAGCCATGCTGCTACAGTACTGTATATACATGGCACACTGCTGCAGATGTAAAGACATACACAATGCATCATTTCACAGTTACAGCAGTGTCTTATTCCCAGATAAGGTGCAAGTCTAAAAGATCATTATAGCCACCTATCAAAATGTGGACTCTTTCAGAACTCCTTCATATGGTCACTGCTAGAATCTGCAGTAGTAACATGAAGTAATGGGTGATGATGCTTAGAGACACCCAAGCTGGGAAGGTCGATATGGGATTTAAGTGTCCAAATGTTTTTATAACGCACAACAAAAAATAATCAGTTATTGAGTAAACAGAACCAGATTGCTCTGGGAAACTAACTTGAATTATTTCCTATTCCTGATGTATTAGTACATCTGGAAACATTACTTACAATGACTATCCCAATGATTATAAAAGAAAACCAAGCACTGATTCCCAAGCGAAGAACAGGTATTCCACTGAGTTTATTATCGGACTGACATGAACAAAATAAAACAATAAAACCATAAAATATGAAACCATTCAACGTAAAGCGCTTTTTGTCCGGATCTTATCCGAACTTCTTCAGACAAACAGTTCCATCCTAAAACCCGAAATTCATATAGTTAAACACACAAAGCAAAGAAATCTGTGGTGAAAGGCCAGCTCGTACGAGCGGCCAGGATGATAACCTTGAACGATGATTTCAAACAGGAATGTAATCTACTTTGCAGGATGTTTTGTCACAGAGGGTACCCCGGTCAATTCTTAAGGGACATATTTCAAGAGGTAAAAACAAAGAGGAGAAATGGGATATATATACCCATTTTACATAGAAATTCAACAATTGATTTAACAAGAGGAATAGACAACTCAACTAATAGTGCCCATGAACAGAGAGAACTTAGCCTAAGGGAAGAAGAGAACATTATTATAGATGGTTCGAAGGCGAATGAAAACTTCTCCCTAGCATTCACATTTACTTACTGCCCAGAGGCCCTAGACATCCAGAAAGTAGTGAGAAAATACTGGTTTTGTCTATCACTGGATAAGGATGTTTCTAGTAAGATAGACCAATTCCCAATCATTACCTTTAGGAAGGGATCCAACATGAAAAACCTTTTAGAAACAAAATGTAAAGTGAAGAAAAATAATTCAGGCACACATAAATGTGGTGCATGTAAATATTGTCCTTTTATTGACACTTCTAACACTTTTACTGTTAGAAAAGAAACATTTGCAATTTGGGACATATATAACTGTAACACGAGGTTGATAGTCTATTTAGCCCAATGCCAACAATGTTCGTCATTCTATATAGGGAAGACGGACCGTCGTTTGAGAGACAGAATATACGAGCATTTATACGCAATTAGTAAGAAGAAATGTGAAAATGCCTTAGCTAGACACTGTGAGCAGAACATTGGACATAAATTCAAATTTATAGTTATTTGTCAAATAAATAACAACAATACAGGAGGTAAATTTTTTAATGACAACTATATGAAGCTATTGCTTGAGAAAAGGGAAGTTAGTTGGCAATTGCACTTACGAGCATGTATGGATCCAGGTCTCAATGAAACATGCTCCACAGCGTGTATTTTAAAACTAAGAAGCCTTTGGAGGTAGGTCACCCTAAAGTGACCCTGTAAAACTTAAATTTTAAGTAGGTTCCCCAAGGGTAGGGAACGTGGTTTACACACGATATGTATCTAGATTTATAAACAAAATTTAGTAACTTAACATCACTACAATATGTAACATCAATATCGTGAGTATGAATAACTTACAGGGTGTCTATTGAGTATGTTAAAACAGTTAATATAACAGAATTGAGTTTGGGTGAACAGAACACCTCATAAGATCGTTATGTATTAATTTAATTTGACTTAATTTAACATTATTTAGTGGTCGGGTAGATACGTATAGATCATAGGATTATATGCAACATGAACGTTAACGACCTGGCATTATAGGTTCATATATATTATCTACTAGGACTATAGGTATTGGTATTACCATTCATTAAGTAAATAGTTTGGAAACCAGACTTACTTTTGTTCGGGGGGCTATTTAAGTGTCTGTTATATGAGATAATAATCCCTACGCATACAAGTGTAATAACACTTTGAGGAAGGAAGTCCCAAATAACGTTCTATAATTACTACTGGAATAAACCAAAATATATGAGGTGCTAAGGGACAGTAAAAGTACATAACAACCTTGTTAACACTTTAAATTGATAAGATGATTAATTGAACCTAACCTAAAGGGGTTATAGTAGTGTTTACAACTTGTTAGAATGTTTGTATTTTAAACAGATTCTTGTTACAATGGTTGTACTAATTTTTTAAGACGTGCGAACATTTCCATTTATAGGTGACCTGTAAGAAGGAAGGTATAAGTGTTTGATTACACAATGAATATGTTATATAGTATCTGGTAATTACAGTATAACATCCGACTTTAACAGAGATTGTCACTTTAACAACTAGTTAAGTATGGAGCTGGGTTTGATTGGTCAGTGCTTTGTGTGTTTAACTATTTGAATTTCGGGTTTTAGGATGGAACTGTTTGTCTGAAGAAGTCCGGATAAGATCCAGACGAAAAGCGCTTTACGTTGAATGGTTTCATATTTTATGGTTTTATTGTTTTATTTTGTTCGTGTCAGTCCGATAATAAACTCAGTGGAATACCTGTTCTTCGCTTGGGAATCAGTGCTTGGTTTTCTTTTATAACTGGTGGAAATTCATTCATTGGTGTTACTATCCCAATGATATTATTACTTCATTGTGTTACATCACAATATACGTACAAATTCCTAGCTTATCACACTGGGTCATTTTAGATGAGCTGACTGATGTAATAGTAAATGAATTCAGTCCTCTATGGCTTTGGGCAACATACCACCAAATATTTCTTTCTCACCTCTGTGAAGAATTTTTGGTGTCTAGAAGCATAAAACACTGGCTACTGAGTTCTCAACCTTCCTGGAAAAATAAAGGTAGTTTAAAAAGGCAAAGCAAAAAGGCATATGAATAAGAACTCAACCCTCTCCTCTTATTACCCACAAACAACTGATTACCTTATTATTAATTCAGTAATATCCACAGCAAACAAGAACATGTATATTTTCTGAGTACATGGGAAGGCTAATTTACATCTGCATAACTAGTCTGGTTAAAAAGAATTACATCTTTTTGACTTAATGACATCCTTTTGTTTTTTTCTAAAAAAAAATAACTACAAAAAGTTGTCCTAGGAGCATTGGCTGATAAGCGTAACTGTGCACACAGGTGCAAATGATATAAACGATGCGTTTCATTAGGATCAGATTATTATCTTTATTTAGAGAATGGGCTTACTGTACATCAGTACCCTGATTGGAGAACAAGCGTTCTCCAGCAGGGTATTAATGTACAAGTAATGTCTGCTGAAAAATGAGCCCGCCACTTCACAGCAGCATATCAGGTCGCCATGGAGCTCGGAATGAAAAAAGAAAATGGCTGCCATTATTTTACACTCACTAAACAGTGCTTCTGCTGTTTAGTGAGTGTAAAATGTATTAAAAAGAAAAGGAAAACTGAAAATGAAAGTGTGTCTATGGGTGTGTTTATGTCTGTGTGTGCGAGTGTATGTGTGCATGTCAGTAAAGGTGGGAAGGCATGAGTCGTTATTTTACACTTGCTAAGCAGCGCTTCTGCTGTTTAGCAAGTGTAAAACAAAAAAAGAAAATAATTAAAATAAAGAGTGTGTGTAAGAGTGTATGCGTGTATGAGAGTAAGAGAGACAGAAAGCAATCACTCCAGTGAAACAGAAAAGTGTAGGTACATTGTGTGTTTATGTTTCTCTTTGCATGTGAGTGAATGCATGCAAGAAAGCTGAGAGACACTGTGTGTGTGTGTGTGTGTGTGTGTGTGTGTGTGTGTGTGTGTGTGTGTGTGTGTGTGTGTGAGTGAGTGAGTGAGTGAGTGTGTGTGTGTGTGTGTGTGTGTGTGTGTGTGTGTGTGTGTGTGTGTGTGTGTGTGTGTGTGTGTGTGTGTGTGTTCATGTGTGGCATGGCCCACTGCACCTACCTCTTAACCTCTTAGAGTAAAAAATCTGGACGAAACCATGAAAAAAGTGGTACAAATAGGAAAAATATTTAAATATTGCTCTTAAAAACTTAAAGTTTATAGAAATAACAGGTTTTGCATTAGCATGAATTTTCTGAAGGGTATGAAGTATAAAACTGAAATGTCTGTCATTATTATTTAACTTCAATCTTTAATGATTTGCCAGTAATTTGACAGAAAGCCACAATTTTATGAAAAACGGACCAAAAATATATTACAAAAATCTGGACATTCTGGGAAAATCCATACAATTGAGAGGTACTGTGTGTATGCGTGTGTGTGCATGCATGCGTGTGTGTGTGTGTGTGTGTGTGTGTGTGTGTGTGTGTGTGTGTGTGTGTGTGTGTGTGTGTGTGTGTGTGTGTGTGTGTGTGTGTGAGATATAGAGATAGAGAGAGTGTAAGTGAAGTGTGAAAGTGATCGAACAATCCCTGGTAGAGTATGTGAGACAGAGTGAAGAGAAAATGATCCTTGGCAGCAGTGGCAGCATTTTTATGTACCTCTACACCTTTCAGACATACCTGTCAACCTCTTAGATCAGAAATGTGGACAAAGCCTGACATAACTGGGGGGGGGGGGATGCTAAGAAATAGGAACACATTTGAAATAGTGCTCTTATAAACTTTGAAAGTTGCTAGAACAGGATTTCTGTTGGTTTTTTATTTATTTATTTTATTTTTACTTTATATCTGTTGACCAGGATAGTCCGACTGGATACATGTCCATTTTCAGCAGAAGCCCAGGGAGAAAAGGTCCAAAGGAAGTAATACAGGCAAAACTAACATAGTACACAATTACAAGCAATTTAAACACACTCTAATAGCCACACGGAGTGTAGGTTATATAATCTAACATGACTATCATCTGGTTAACTAAATTACAATACAATAGATTTAAATTAACAATATAATACTGGTACACCAGTGTTACCAAATATTTAGTCAGGCTTGGCGCAAGGGCATAGCCATCGAGTCTTGAAGTACTGCTTGAGAGCTTTCTTGAATTGAGATAGCTAAGATTGTTAGCAAGTATTTTCTAAAGGATATGAAATCTGAAGCTCAAATGCATGTCATTATCTGAAGGAAATAAAATTTTGAAACTCAAATGTATAGCATTATTGCAGTATTTATTAATTTCTGTCTCCAATGACTGGCAATAAACTAGACCTTTTAGGAGTAAGGGACCAAAAATATAAAGTTAATACATGGATTTTTTTAAGATGTTAAATTTTGGATGTAAAATGTTTCCTCCAACACCATAAACACATACTACAGCAAGTATGAAACATTAGGCAGAGGAACTATTTTACATCAAAAATAATTAAAAAAATAGTACTTAAAAATACGTAAGTAAGTAAAACACAACAACCTTACAGAGACCCCATTCTCCAAGTGCAATAACGCCCTCCAGGGTTTTTGTTAATGTGTAATTAATGCCCTTCCAGGGGTGTAGAGGCCCTCTGCCTGTGGCACCAGGCCTCACAACATCCCTGGGCAAGCATTAATTGCACATTAACACATACCCTGTCGGGCGTTATTGCTTGAGTATTTGACACTCTCTCCCTGCTTGAGATTGCAGCCTGCCTATGGAAAGTGAGATCATCCCCAAATGTTTGTACTATGATTTTTACTAAGGCACACCTAAAAAAATGCAGATGAGAATGAGCATAACTTCTCCATGTTTGGTTGTGATCCCATGTATTTTAATCACATTGTACCAAAACTTTCAAACTCTATTTCTATCTCATTTATGCCAAATGCCCTTGTGTAAGAAACTGTTCCATGATGAATGTAGCAGAACAGTAAAAACTAAAAAACTTATCTGACCAGTAAAAGGCTTAAGAACAAAGATCAATGAAGTAGTATTGAATACAGCTGGCAACAATCTTACTCCAATCATAATAAATGAATGTTAAGCTATTTCAGTAAACTCTACCACTGCACAAGGGAACATAACATTTACTAATGGAATAACAGTCTTCATAGAAACTATTCTGGGTTCAACACAAACATAATTAACATTTAAGTATAAAGTTCTAGTTGGAGACATTACAAGACAGCTACATTTAATCATCCTTGTTATTTGTCAACCAGATTAAATACATTTCAGCACTTAAGGTTTTTCAAGACTTAAAAGAGGGAGAAGTGCTTTGCCAGTGATGCTCTGTGGTGATTATATCAGCTCTTATGGTATAAAATTAAACAGCATAAAAGGTTCATATTATCAGGGATGGAACTCTATGGAGCTTCTACAGAGTAACTGCTTGGGCAGGTAGTACAAACACTAACCAGGAGACAGAACACGGTGATAATCTAATTGATAAAATCTATCTATCGATTCGTACTAAACTGTGGCCACTGTCAGTAATGTTTGATATCAGAAAAAACACTATTAATAGATAGATAAAATCATTCAGGGACTTTTCCACGACAGACTTTTGTCCTGCCTGGGACCACTGGATGCTCACTCTGGTTTGCTGTAATTCACAAAAAAAGATGTAGTGTGGCTCTGGTGTAATTTTATCACATATGTAACAGTATGCAACATTACCATTAGTATATGTTAATTAATTCACAAATGCACATAACAAAGGAAAAAGTAAAGGCACTTTAAAAGGGATAAACAAGTGGAACACACATTTAAAGTAACTATTACAAAAATGATTTATATTTTCAGTGGGTATGACAGGTCTCCAAGTACGCTAAATAAACAATCTAAATTCTCTCATTCATAATTAAGCTTTCTTTCATTTTTCTTTCAATGTATGTAGTTTCTTAAATATTTCATTAGCTAGGTTATCCATCCAGGTAGTGACTCATTTTCAATGTGTCCTAGGAGCATTGCCTGGTTAACTCACTTGCTTAAAGTCATACAGTAGACAAATGGATACTGACAGAATGAGTGCAATAACGCCTATAATGGCCCTTATTATTAGTTCATAGCTTTAATCTTCTATGAATAGTAAGCTAAGAATATTTTTTTCTTCATAAAGGAAGACACAACAGACTAATTTTCCATAACTAAAACACAAACCATTAAGATGCGTTACCCATCTATTAATCCTATTCAAAAAAATGTCATGTTTGAGAATGAATCCATAATTCCATAAGACCATCTCAGTCAGTTATTCAGTACTACCTTCATTTACCTTTGCAGCTAAATGAGCTATTACGTGCATAACTAATAACCTCCCCCCAGGCTTCTTAAAAATATTCTTGATTAATTTTCAGAAGTAAAAACATCCTACAGAATAAGCCTTGGTGGCAATCTCAGCAATTCTGTAATACAAGCAAAAAATAATGTTTATATACTCAACATCAAATTCATTCCTAGCATATAAGGGCTTTCTTTTTTTGTCAAAAATCTTTATTGAATTTTATAATTGAAACATATAGAACAGCAAAAAAATAAAAAACATTTGTCATCAATAACATGGCAACAGTGAACAGTAAAACTTAGTACATACCTATAATTAAATTACAACTAAGAAACTACATAGAGGTCCTTTTAAAAGAAAGTAGAAAAGTGCGCACAAGTTATAATATAATTATGGGAAAAAAATGGACCCTAATGCGAAAGGTGGACAAATAGTAAACTCCAATATTTCAGAAAGCGCAGGTTTAATTTTTGACTATGTATTAAGTATTTATAGGCTGCTATGTATTTGACTGCCAATTTTATGAATCTCTTCAGGAAAGTTAAGACCTGTCCTTCTAGTTCAACAGAAGTTAACATTTAATCGAGGAAAAAAAAATAACAAGTATACGTATTTGTAGCGTCTTCAAGCTTAGAGGAGGGATATGCAACATTGCAAATCTCCAGGAAAGGGTGTTTTTTTTGTAGCCCATTTTTTGTAGTTTAATTTTAAGTGAACACCAAAGTTTGTAGGAGCACTTACAGTTCCAGAAAATATGAAAAAGATCTGCCTTTTGAGAATCACAAAAAGGGCAAAATGCAGAGGTTTTGGTGTCAAACTTATTTAAGACAGTCGGGGTAAGATAAGAGTTATTCAAAATCGTTAGTTGCATATAATCAAGATTTTTAAAGGAAATTGAACTTATAGATATCTGGATGGATGAAATTTTTTGGCTAAGTGTGATTGATGAGTCTAAATCGGTTCAATAACTGCTTTCTCTTTAGTTAGATGCTGAGATTATCTTGATTCAAGAAGGAAGCCAAAAAGCAACAAACAGTTATTCTCAAAAATGCATTGAAAAAAGCTTTGAATTTGAAAGGTGGTGCAGTATATTTTGGCAAGAGTCTTTGGTTTATATTCTTGTGGGTCTACCTTAGCATTGATTTTCTCAGACAAATGATGTAGACCTCTACAAACAGTAATGCCTTAGATGTAAAAACATATATGTATTTATAGTAATAAAAAATGGTTAAGTTTTTACACAAAATTATTACCAGTAGCTGTAAAGAACTTATCATTAGTCACTGTATTATTACATGGGTACTGCAATGGCTAAAAGGATGGTACTGACAGGCACAAATCCAAGCAGCCACAGCTTGCAGAAGGGCTCAGTCTTGGGGCTGGTTTGGGGTAACCAGATTTCCCCCATCTCCTTTAATTCATATTTGCTTCAACAAGTTTGTGGGAGACTGCAAACTTATAAAAACACTGCCTCTGACAAAATACCACATCATTCAAGTCTACTGCAGTACTTTGTGAGGTATACTTTAAAACTCTTACATGAAATGTAACATATAGATGGGATACTTTTTAGTGCAGGTCATATTTCAGATGCAGAGCTTTTTCATACAACATTGTGTGATAGCTTTTCTCTTTGAAATAGATAATCTAGGAATCAAAGTAATTGTTGTTTAGTCATTTTCTCAAGCCCGACTCTTTATGTCCTCACATCAAGCCTGCCTGTCAACATCTACTTCTTTAAGTTCTTAAAAATCATATTCTTTAGTTTAATAATGCAGCCTGTCCATCATGGTCCCTGCCAGACCTTCTTTAGAATTCAGACTTTCACCATCTGTGTCTTCTCTGTGAACCATGTCTTAAAATTATAAGGCCAAAGAATGAGAGTTTTAGTTTTACTATCTGACCTTCCAGGAAATATCTATGTTTATTTCCCTAAATATTGACCAATTTGATCTTCATGCAGTCCACAGAATTCTCAAATGATTTCTGTAACAGCAGAGTTCAAAAAAGTTGACTGTTCCGCATACAGCTTACTTACAGTCCAATTCTTCGTCATGTTATAATTACTTGAAATGCCATAGCCTTGACTATACAGCCTCTTGTTGACAGTGTGATGTTTTTGCTCTTTAAAACCGTAACCAGATTTATTATAGCTTTCCTTCCAAAAAGCAATTTTTTTTTTCATTTTACAGCATTACCATTTGCAAAGATCTTTGAGCCTCAACTTTTTCTCTCCCCATCTACATGTAAAGAGTTGATAGGGATAGATGGCATCATTTTATTTATTTACTTTTTTTATGCTGCACAACCAACCAGCTTTTAAGCTTGCATGTTTACCTTTATCAGTAGGTTCTGTATCTTGTCTTCACTTTCATCCACCACAGTGATATCATCAACATATCTGAGGTTGCCAGGATCTGTTCTGGCAATTTTGATTTTGACATCTTATTCTTTTAACTAGGCATTATGCAAACTATATTCATCATGAAAACTGAATAACCTTGGTGGCAATATAAAGCCTTGCAGATTTTCTCTTCTAGTCTTGAACCAGTCAATTGTTCCATATTCATTTCTAATTACTGCTTGTTATTCTGCATACACATTTCTCAGTTAGCAAGTATGGTGGCCCAGTATCCCCATTTCTCAAAGAACTTACTGCAGTTTGTTGTAGTACACACTGTCAAAGGCTTTAGAGTAGTCATCAAAGCAGAAATAAATATTTTTTTATGGAACTCCCTTACTTTCTCTATTAATAAATAGATGTTGGCGATTTGATTTCTGGTGCTTCTGCCATTTCTAAAACAAGCTTGTACATCTGACAATTCTACTTTCATAAATTGCTGGAGTCGAGTTTACAGGATCATGAGCATCAACTTGCTAGCATATAAAACAATTGCAATCATTTGATAATGTGATTACTTGTTACTATTATCCTTTTTTTTTAGGAATTACAATATAAATTCCATTTTTTAATTTAACTGACAGTTTTGTATTTTCAAAATTTGCTGAAAAATTCCAAGTAGTAGTGTAAAAGTGTAATTTTGGAAGATTTTTAAACAATTCAGTTGGAATTCGATCACCTGCTGCATCCTTTCTATTAGTAAGGCTATCTGGGGACTATTTATTATTTATCTTCACATTTCCAATATCTGTATCTAGGGCAGAGAATATCACTGTATGCATCACTGATGTCAGGGTCCTTCTTATATAGTTCTGTATCTTCCAACTACCTCATTTTAATATGTTTTGCTTCTGTTAGGTCCTACCCATCTTTGTCTTTTTTTCATGCCTATTTTTGCTTGGAAGTTCTGTATTATATTACTAATTTTCTTGAAACTGATGTCTTGTATTTCCCATTCTAATCCCCTAGCAGTTCTGAGCATGCCCATTGAGGCGCACCTCCTTACCTTTTGTTGCTGTTCTCTAACATATCGCATCCAGTCTGACATGTTTGACCATGTCCATCGCCTTTTGCTTTTGTTCAAACCTTGGCTACTTTAACAGCCTCCCAAGACAGACATCTTGCCTTCTTAATCTTCTGTGTATTTAGAATATTTTTTATGTTGCCACCTCCTAGACAACATCACAAACTCCTAGCCATAGTTTAATGCAACAAATACAAAGATTGTATACTACTAGAGTATAAATTTGTCTTTTAAACTTAATGTTGGAAAAACATTTGCTACAGATAAGAGATGAACAGTTAAAAAATTATCTATTTTCATCTCTTCTGATTTTATATTGCTAACGAGCAGCGTTGCTCTACCTTTGATCATATGACTAACAATTAGATCTCAAGCAGCAATTATTTTATCAACATTGTTCAACAACCAGTTACATAGCAGGTACTGCCACCACTGAGACCTACAGGCATAGATTAACAATAACAATCTTATCTTATAAGTGAAAGACTAACACAGAACAATGCTTAAATTTTGGACAGGCCACCTTTTATATTAGCAGTGGGTAGAAACTCCTTTAGGAAAATAGTTCTAGCCAACTGGAACAACTTACCAGTGGCTATCAGACTATTTTATCTTTAAAGCAAAGTTAACTGAACTTCTACAGAAGAACAACAGATGTCACTGTTTCAGAGACAATCGATAAATAGTGATTTTCTGCAGCCACACTCAGCCATCCTAAATTTAGCAGGGAAACAAAGCAGCTGACATTTTAGATGATCCCTTGGTTTCTTTACATATCAGTGAGTTACATTTCCCCTCAAGGTTCACCAGTCATGCACAATCTCATCATGGCATACATTCCCTGCAGTGCATGTTCAGCAAGACCAAAGCTGGATGAAAGCTAGCCCATTCCAAACAAGTGGTAGGATGCCACCCAGAACCCCAGAAGTAAGGCAAGCAAGTCACAGCTCTTCATAACACTACTGTCTGATACTATATTCTCCAAGTACTCAAGACACAAGTTGAGCTTGGGTCACCTTGGCAGCTGCCAGAGCTTTATCAGTGCCATTGAAGTAGATGCAGTCAAGCATGTACATGTACCATATCCAGGTACAATGTCACCGATAAAGATTGCTTCTCAGTCCTTTGTAGTAAACTGCAATGTGGTTATTGGGATTCACTTCAGATGCTTGAAATACTGAAATCTCGAATTTCAGTATCTCGAGCCTCAAAAAGCTGAATCCACAAAACAATGAAAACTGAAAACCACAAAATTCAAAAGCTCAACTTGTGTTTTGAATTTCGTGGAACTACTACACACACACACACACACACACACACACACACACACACACACACACCATTCTCCACACAAACACACACAATCTGTCTACTACATGAAAGTAGAGGGGCAAGCCCCACTGCACCCCCAGACCCCCCCCCACTTAAATATTCTCACTCTGGGGATGCACTACATACAAACACACACAAAACACCACCACACAAGCTACATTCTCCTCGCACACACACATCACAGCAACAAAACACATTGACACACAACACAGCCCCTATCCAAACCCCTTAAAACACACACACACATACACACTTACCTGAATACATGACCACAGCGGAAGTTCAGAGGCGCGAACTTCAAAACCTCCGGTATTTGAGGTTTTGAGTTTCATGCTTCTGAACTTTCGCTATTCTGTGGACTCGGCTTCTTGAGGCTCGAGATACTGAAATTCAAGATTTCAGTATTTCAAGCTTCTAAAGGGAACCCATTTATTGTCCTTGATGGAAACCTACCCAGTCTAAATATGGGTAACTTACTAAGTATGAGGCAAACTGACTTAAGTGTCATGGACATGACATTAATAAATGCATACTCCACTGTTTTTAGTAAGATAGCTGCAATATACCATCTCTGCTAGAATATGGCTTCAATTATAGATCTCAAGAAATATAGCTAAATGTTCTCAGAATACTTGAGCTTAGATCTGGCTAAAGGATGACAGGTGCTTGTCATATATCACAGCATGGACGTGCACACATTCACCTGGTATCCTGTTGCACATGCATTGCCTGCAGAATGACATGTTTAATAGGTGGGGATAAACAGCTGTGAATGAACACAAAAGTATCTTGGCATTTTCAATGACGCACGTCATTTCTATCAATGTTCTTTCTGCTATCACCTTAGTTTGGTACATTGTATCATTCATTTACTTCTCATCTGCTGTGCATCTTCTATGGGATGGGCATTCTTCAGTCAGCGCACCTACCTGCACATGCCTTATGATTCCCTGAATGTCTTGCATATTGCTAAATACCACAAAATAGATAGCCATGAATACTCCTTCTCTTACACTTAGTATGGTCTGTTGAGTTAACATTTGCCTATTTGCACTCCACAGTCAGTGCAACTCAAGGAATGCATTGTATGTCAACCTGTCACTTGGAGATTATAAATAATTCCAATCCCTTGATTAGGATTTACTTCGATTTACTTCACTCAGCCCTCAGAGTCTTCCATACCTCTGCAGCTAAACAGATTTACCTAGCTGTTATGATCTAACTATCTTAAACAAAATTCAATAACCTTCTTTCCTCTCTTGTAGTAATATACATTTTTAACCCTTCCTAACCATTACCTCTGTTATTAATCCTGCATCTATCAGTCGACAATGATGTATCCAGTCATACCTGTAACAATAACCCTCTGATCTTTTAATATATTGAACTGTTGCATATGTCATGATTATTGAAATTATGTGGAAAATTTGACAGTAGATTCAGAAATCCTGTCAATTTTCTGTTAGTAATATTAAGCAAATAAGTAACTGGAAATCTCTGGTTTTTGAAATGTGTGATTAATGATATTTTGCTTTATTGCAAAGAAATCAAATTATGTAAGCATTGTACTGCCTTATGGCCTTAATCATAGGTGAAAAGCTTCCTTTTGTCAGCTCACCTGCACAGTAAACAAACAAAAATAATTAGTACCTGGACAGCCTATTCTTATTAAACAAGTCTGGAAATATATAAAACTGATTATAAAATACTGAGATAAATCAGCATTAACTTTTTTGGAATTTTTCATGGTGATTCTCTTTCATCCTCTTTGAATGGCATGCAACTAATAAAATAAATGTGCAGTTAACTATGCATTATGTGAAATACCACAAATTTATTACCATACCAGTCATTCGACAATATAAAAGGTTAACAGAATTTATTAGACCCTCCACGGTATTACTGATTTTCAAAGGATCATTTAAATGAAAAAGAAAAAGATAGGCTTTCTTTAATAGTAAGGAATCCTTTTCTGTAAAAGGACAATCAGCCAAGAACATGGTAATTAGATCGCGGAACTTGTGAACAAAATCACAATGGAACTACTGAGCACACATAATGAAAAGGAATGTCTTTCTATAAATGCAGACACATGAGAATCCTCTTCAAATTTCATAAGTAGTGTCTAAGTGTAATCTTAAAGTTCACCACATTTTACTATACTTATATGTTTACATACATATTACTAAATGCATTCAACTGTTTTTTTTCTACCAGATGCTTAATTTGCAAATATTTATTAATCATGTCTGATAGTGCAGAGAGTTCATTCTGCAATTGATTCATTCGGCTACCGCTTTCCTATGGTGCGACTCAACAAGTCACTTAACTAGACAGTAGTCTAGTCTCCCTGATTACTTTACTAGTAAATACCTATGGCCTTGTGACCTTTTTGTCAGAAAGCAGAGTTAATAAGAATAAAGATGTACTTGCTAGGGATGCACTACACTACCCACTGTGTATACTTGGGATCAGTATGAAACCATACTCAAATCTTTTTCCAAAATGACAAAATGACTCTGCTAGTCCTGACACCCTATGTAAATAATTGGATCTCTACAATTGCCAGAGTAATTCTCAATAAAAAACGTAGTCTGTGCTCTAGCTTTCAAGGCATGGATAGAATGAAGTCTGGATTTTAATGGAAAAGCATTAAAAAAAAAAATTAATCAGTTTTATGCAGCCTGAAATCATAAAATTACTGCATAATTTTGCTTTTGGTTCCTTTTATATTTGGGCTTTCTAATGAAATTCTAGTGAAACAGTGATTGGCTCACAGAAAATCAATCACAACACATAGGAATTATCCAACTGTGAACTGAGATGGAACAATTAGAAAATACATGTACTTTGCAGGAGTCAAGCTGCCTGCACCCACTTAACAATAGAGCAATGCCTCCCACATCCCCTGCTACTTATATACAGGTTATAGCTGGCTCATCTAATGCCCACTGATGTTCCCTAATCAGGTGCCCCCAAGTCAAAGTTGGAGAAATAAAAAAGGTCACTTATTTGAAATGATGCTCATTGCCTAAGGAACAAAGTCGGGTCTGTTTCTGTGTCCCCCAGCTATAATTTAAAATCTGTAGCAAACTGCTTGCCAGGCAATCTTGACATTGATTACTATACTGGCATGCCAGTATTCAGAAGTGCTGGTATGGAAATAAATGGTGGCATTGGACTACCAACTGATCAGTTTTTATCTGCAGATCATGTCCCTTATCATCTTTTGCATGCAGCAACTACCCTTTCACCCCACCCTTGCTATGCCTTAGCTTATTTTTATATATATATATATATATATATATATATATATATATATATATACCAATTTCAAGTTCATGCTATCTTGGCAAAAGGGGAAAAACCCAAGACAGTGCAAGCTTGATTTCTTCTACCAATCCTGAAATTGCACATTCGTGATCAACATTTTGAATGTGGATAATAATCATAGTGATATTAACACCGATTCCCTTATAAATGTTACTGTGAACTGCTAGGCACACTTTTTATTTTACTGAATATTCTGTAAATGTTGAAGGTTTTCAGTTCCCAGTGGCCCTTTTCATCTAAACTTGACACTGCTTAAAAATAAGAGTAACCCTACACTGCTTCCAACACATGTGCAGATTCATACAGCATACTTCAGGGGTCACGACTAGCGATACCACGTAGACAGGACAGACTAGGACTTCCTTTAAGTGTGCAAGCTTGAAGCAACATTTCAGAGCTACTCTAACCTCTCTGGTACATGACTCTGGTTAAAATATTCAATTTATTTATTTTACCATTAGTCTTTTAATCTTGAGAGGCATTGCAATAATTAAGTGCTGTTTTGTTGATGTTACCCTGTTTTCCACTCCGTGGCTGGAGGTCAAGATCTAAAAAGAGTGTGTAGAAGAAAGAGTCAGTAGTCAGTGATGGTATCCACATATAGGCCTGCTGAGGAATGCAACCCCTCCCCCCACACACCCTTACAGAGTAATAATCCATTTAGTATTTCTTCTGAAAACACTGGATCTAAAACTAGTCTAAGAAAACTAGATCACGTAATGCAAGGGAGCTGTAAGTGCTCTTCTCAGAACACTTGGACAGAAGTCATGGAATGTCGTGGGAAGCTCAGTGCCACCACGACGGCTCAATCACGATTCAGATTCAATTCAGCCAGTTCTTGCTGGCAGATGTGAGTTCCATTTCTGCTCTTTTGTCCAGCTACACTGAAGATCCCATTCTCCACTAGAGAACTGCCCCCCCCATATACAATTAAGCTGTTGTAGGAGTTACCCCCTGTGCTTTTGATGTTGAGGACTGGGATCATGGAACGGAAGAATGTACAAGGGGAAGAGTTTGATCCTATAAGTGCTACAGCATTTTAGGTCTGTGAGTGGAAAATGCTAATTTGTAAAAGGGCATCACATCATCTTAAGGATTTAAATTGCACCCTTTTGACATGACAGCAAACAGCTGCTAAAGACCAGAAAATGATTTCATTTCTTCCTCTGTTTCTGTCTTTAAATAGGTCATCTGTTGTCAGCTGATATTAGGCATTTCCAAGAGTAATACATTGGATTGCACTGAAGTGTGTGCATTTTTCCCTTGAGTTTAATGGATTCAGCTAATAAGTTCAGGGTAGCACAGATCTACAGGGATGTACCCACATTTTCCATTGATGAATCAGGCCCTATAGTATGAATGGAATACATGTCTCCTTCCCTAATTTTTAATTTGATTTATTTTTTGCCATTCCCCCTTTGTTTTATTCAATGGGGATGTGATTTAAAGGTGAAGTAAAAAATGTCTGCACGTACGGCAGGTGCAAGGCCAAATCAAACCAGGAATCTATGAACAAGCAGCCAGCACTAAGGTGTAGTAAGCACAACAACAAAGTAAAGGTAAATAAAAAAACTGTTTAATGGTCCCAAACCGGTTTCGGCAAAACTGCCTTTCTCAGTGGGATATGTAACAAAACCAATGTAATCATACCATTTACATAGAACAGTCCCTCCACAGTTCTGGTGTCTGGACACATCCGGTGGAGCCCTGCAGTATTCACCAGCTACATGTACCCAAATAGTAATGGTATGTGCTATGCTACACAATATGATCCTATGGAAACAGCTGCAGCAGGAACATCAAGGGGTAGGGCCACACAGCCCCCCACCAATGCCAAGGCCTGTGCAGGTACAGAGTGACTCAGAGGAGGAACAACCTGAGCCTGCTCCAGTAGGCAGAAGGGGGTGTGTCCAGTATGCCCTGGCCTTGGCAAAGAGGCAACGCATAGCATATGCACTGACACAGTAGGGCTCCAGGGAATGACACCTCTCTCTGACTCACACAGACAGTAAAAGGGATGCCAAACATGACACTACCTGTGCCTAACCATGTATAGGGAGTGTACTATGTGCATCCGACATAGGCAGCCCTCCAGCACCATCCACAAGTCCGGCACACCCTCAAGGTAAGTCAATCAACCTACCAATTGTCAAAAGGAGTAGAATGTGTTTTTACCTGTAGCTATGGTATGGATATGAACATGCAAGGGAATTGGGTGGCTGGATGTCAAGGCAGTAGAGAGTAGACACCCATAGTGGCAGCACAAGATCTGTAACACATACTGGAGTCACCATAGTAGCCAGTACTACACAGGGTGACAAAACCCACTGCAGGAAATGGCCTGAGTGACAGGGGTGTCCATAAGAGGCACACATACCATTCAGGAAGGATCACATACCCAGCAACAGTCTCGGCCAGCAGGACAGGTGAAGACAAACACAAACAAATGCTGTACTATGGCCTCTGAATGTGCCCTATGGTTAACCCCACCCCCAGGCCTACACAGACAGACCACAGCAGGCCAGGCAGTCAGATGTAAGTTGTGAAGTCTAGGACATCAGACACTAATATGTAGGTAAACAAAGCTAGGATCTGTACTACACTGGTAAGCCCTAGCCAGCAGGATAGGTAAAGCTACAGACTGAATTGGAGTACCTGACTTACCAGTACAGTCCTAGCAAATGTGTACAAGTGTCAGGTGTGCCCCCCCATCCAAAATACACAGAGTAACAGTCAGGTGTGCCCCCCCCAGTCCTGTGCAGAACAACAGAAAGAGTCAGGTGTCCCCCCCCCGCTATGCAGAAATGTAGCAACAGTCAATGGCAAATGACCGATGGATACCCTGCAGACACACCATGCTACCCATTGGTGTACAGCAAAAGATCAGCACCGCAGTACAAACAACCTGGACATGATCAAAACATGCAACACAGATGGCCATACTGGGCATGCTCACACATTTAGAGGAATGAAGGCAATGTCAGTCAACATACTGAGAGATCATACTGGGCATGCTCACACACGTAAACACATGAAGACCATGTCTGCAAACACCAGTGGACCAGACATATCTGGAAGTTGCAGTTCTCAGTGTGAACACATCAGTATGCACCACTCGTGCCTTGCACACACAGTAGATAGGAATGTAGGCAAATATGTAAAGACATCACACTATAATAAGCCATAGGCACACGGGCATAGATGTGAGAAAGAGGGTGACTGTGACAAGGAGCCATGTGGGCCTGTCCCAACTGCAACACAGCCTAAGGGCCCCCAACACATGAGGTGCGAATGTAACCCACTGCGGATACTAGCCACCAGTACCTGTCAGCATGACAGACTATGTGGTGTACGTGCCAGCTGTGCAGCAAGACTGTACAAGGAAGCAGCCATCTAGTGGCTGTATACACGCACCTGTGACATATGACCCCGTGTGTTCCCGCATGTGGTATGTCAACCCCCACATGAATGGGGTATGGCCCATGCACACACTGCCCTCACCATAGCAGTAGTATGACAAGCCTGCTGAGGTCATCCAATGTGTATTACACCTTTGGGAGAGCTATAGCTCAGTAAAGTGCATGGCGCATCCCATAACTGCGTACTGCTGTAGTGACAGAGTAGTTAGGTAGCAGTACTAACCCCAGACCTGTCAATTGTGTGAGTGTGTGTTTGTGTGTGTGCCTGTCTGCCTCTGACTGTGTAGAGTGAAATGCTTGTTAGGCTACTCACACTCCATGCAATACATATATTAAACTTTGGCAAGGCTGATGATGTCACTCACCGAGATGTACACCTCTGGGAACATGATAGCCCCGTAATCACCGTGGCACATCTTGTAAGTGCGTATTGCTGTAGTGTGATAAACTAGTTAGGTAGGTGTTTGAACCCCAGTCGTGGCAACTGTGTGTGTATGTGTGTGAGTCTGTGTGTGCGTGTGTGTGTTTGAATGGGTAGAGAGCGATGCTTTATAGGCTACCCACACTCCATACAATACAATTACACTACTTTGCCAAGGCTGCTGATGTCACTTATCTAGAAGTACACCTCTGGGAACATGATAGCCCAGTAATCGCCGTGGCATGTCCTGTAACTACACATTGCTGTAGTGTGATAAACTAGTTAGTTAGGTGTTCGAACCCCAGCCCTGGCAACTGTGTGTGTGAGTCTGTGTGTGTGTCTGACTGGGTAAAGAGCAATGCTTTTTAGGCTACTCACACTCCATACAATGCAAATACTCTACTTTGCCAAGGCTGCTGATGTCACTCACCTAGATGTACACCTCTGGGAACGTAATAGCTCAGTAATAGCCATGGCGCATCCTGTAACTGCATACTGCTGTAGTGTGTTAAACTAGTTAAGTAGGTGTTTGAGCCCCAACCCCTAGCAACTGTGTGTGTGTGTGTGTGTGTGTGTGTGTGTGTGTGTGTGTGTGTGTGTGTGTGTCTGACTGGGTAGAGAGCAATGCATTTTAGGCTACTCCACTCCATACAATACAAATACACTACTTTGCCAAGGCTGCTGATGTCGCACACCTAGAAGTACACTTCTGGGAAATTGATAGCCCTGTAACTGCGTACTGCTGTAGTGTGGTAAACTAGTTAGGTAGGTGTTCGAGCCCCAGCCCTGGCAACTGTGTGAGTCTGTGTGTGTATCTGACTGGATAGAGAGCAATGCTTTTTAGGCTACTCACACTCCATACAATACAAATACTCTACTTTGCCAAGGCTGCTGATGTCACTCACCTATATGTACACCTCTGGAAACGTGATAGCCCAGTAATCACCGTAGCGCATTCTGTAACTGTGTACTGCTGTAGTGTGATTTAGAATGGTGGTAGTGTTCCATCTCCATCCATGCCAGTGCTACTCACCCGCAGTACATTACAAATTCCCTACTTTGGTAGTCCTGCTGATTTCATTAATTGTGAAATACACCTTTGGGGAAGATGTACTTCAGTAATGTCCATGGCACATGACATAACTGCTTAGTGCTGTAGTGTAGGAAACTAGTTAGGTAGGGGTTGTACTCCCAGACATGACAGGTGTGTGTGTGTGTGTGTGTGTGTGTGTGTGTGTGTGTGTGTGTGTGTGTGTGTGCGTGTGTGTGTTTGTAACTCATATCTTGTGTAGAGGTGGTTGCGAGTCTCTGACACCTGTGGGCAATGTGGAGGGGTTTTGCTAATTTAATTAATGGTGGCCCTACAATCTATCACAATGCCAACCATTCAGGGATAACAGATGTAAATGGCTGAGAGGCTGGGGAGCAAAGCCATACCCATGCATGTGACATCAAGGCCTGCCAATCACAGTTAGCAACCGCACTGTGCCTTCACATGTGACTCATAACGGACATACCATGCCTGACAACATGGCCTGTATGGACAGATGACACTGACATCAGGAAATGCTGTTAGCATGCTATCAATGTAGGTGCAGGGTAAATCTGCTGACCGGTACCACTCTCTGTAACACGTGGGCAAGACTGGCACATCTGATGATAAGCTGTCTTCACAGCATGGGCCAGACACCCCGGGTACAGTTCCACATGTCACTGTACATGCATGTGGGAAGTGTGCATATCCTAGACACCATCCAAGTCATGGACTAGGGAACACAGACATGGCAAGTGATGCACAGCATTGGCTACACACAACAGTCACCCATGTGACTGGAAGATGGATGCAATACCCACCTGTGTGGGGCAAATGCAGATGCTGCAGGCCTTTGCCACAATGCAGACCATTGTCATGTGGGCTGATGCCAAGGTATACCCATCGCCTACCCTTGTATAGCCTGCTGGCACTGTTGGCCACCACACACCTGTGCAGACATGCACCCATGCATGTCCGAACTGGACCCTGTGTGTTCATGTGTGTGTTGTATGATCCATATGTCCACATCCACATGCACTACTCCCCCCGGGCACAGTGAAGCATGCTGCCTTATGTCTGACACTCTGTCATACTCACTGCCCATACGACCTCCATATCACTCATGTGGTGCATGTGCTCCCTGCACATTGATGTGTTGCGGCAATCCCACTAGTGACAGGTTGCACTCCTGGCCCTGCCAAGTGTGTTAATGTGCATGCGTCCCTGTGTGAGTGTGCCTGTGCTGACGCTGGCACCTGTTCATTCGGACAGGCACATGTATGTCACCTACTGTATAAATACCGTATTCCTGTTGCAGATGTCACTCATCATCACATATATGTTCTGAGTGCTCCCCACCAGATAACCCATCTGGCACATCCAATAACAGCATCGAACTATGATAGCACTACATAGCTGTCGGGTGTTTGATACCCTGTACTGGTAGGTGTGTGAAACAAACATGCGTAGGTTTTACCCTACCACCCCTCCCTGACATATATTCACCTCTATCTGCCTCTCCCATTCCATCTCTGGCAGATGTGAAGGGTCACACCTGCATTGCTTAGGCAGCAGCATGTGTATTTAATGTGATGCTCATGATAAGCTCATGGCCTTTGCACGAATTGCAGCCCTTCCCTAGCCGATTACATGTGGAACAGGTGTGGTAACATTCCCATAGCCAATTGCATGGAAACACACTCCAATACCTGGGAACATCCTGGTGGTGTTGGCCCTTGTCTGTCACTGTGAGCAGGAGCTAGAATTGTCGTTTGGCAAACAGCATTCGAGATGGGTTGGGGATTTACCTCTAACAACATACACTGTGGGAAGAGGGCAACAAACATGAGGGGGATGTGCCTGACCTGACTACAAACTGTAAGTGCTGTATACTGCATATGGAGTAATGTTGGATTAACAGTGTTTGTCTGGATATGCCTGTTGTACATGTTGCAATACCTGCCATGTCATTTCCATGTATATCAGGAATCTCCATCTGCAGGCTCATCTGCAGACTGGGCAGAGTTGTGCCTTTGGTGTCATGTGTTAGCCATGATGCATCTATCTGTGGAATGCAGAAGGTAGTGTGAGGACTGCAGTCTGTTGATGGTGAAGGACGTGACAGTTACTGACTACATATCCCTCATTGAACATATGTTGCAACATACCCCATTACAATGGTAGATTACTGAGGGTATCACAGCAACATGTCTGTACTGGCCCTGTGTATGTGCTGTCAGCCACACCTCTGTCAACCTTTGTACAGATGTTGTGCATGACGTGGTGCATATTTGCTGTACACCGTAAACAGTGTGATCATATCTGATAACATGCCAGTGATATTTCAGAGTGCTACACATGTCATGTACAGTAGGGGTTACACTTAATGCCATACCCTGGAAATCCTGCGGATGTTTGTACAGTACTGAGGTCTGTGTAGTGATGGTGAATGTCGGCAGTGTGTGTATTGTTAATATGTACTATTGCCTGTGTACAGACTGTGGTGGATGTCAGTTCTAGCTCCCCTTCTATCTGTTGTTACATGCTGCCCCACTGTATGGTACCATTGTACCTTACATGTGTGTAAAGCCAGACACACACATGTCCCATAACACAGACAGCCATCAGACTAGACTGTGTCATTCAGTGATTGGCACATATGAGGATGGGGTAGGACAGATAGTCCATATAATGTACTATTATGCTAGCATACCATATGTGGATGTGGCTGTGTTCACATTGGTTGTGGTTATGCACTGTCACACAGGTGTATTCTACCCTGGG